>NW_019525007.1:56006-106552 GCF_002814215.2 Seriola lalandi dorsalis | reverse complement strand
GGGGAAGGAGGGAGAGGATGGGGGGAAGCATCCTCACCTAGACTGGAATGTCCCCTTCAGCAGCTTTTGAATCGTTGTGCAATCATCGTGCAACCTTTTGTTTCCCTCCCCTAATGCTCCTCCTGCTAACCCCCCCCACCTCCTCCCACCTTCCATCATTCCCTTCCTCCCCTTTTTCTCCCTCCCCCTGTCATCTGAAATGTGCCCTGCATAAGTGGAGGCAGCTGCTTAAGTGCTGAGAGAGGGAGGAGAAGGGGAGAGTGGAAGTGGAAGGAGCGAGGTAAGGGCCGAAGAGAGAGAAAGAGAGTCTGACTCACAGTTAGCTTTGCTTTCCCTCCCTGAATGCTGCAGTATCTACTCCTCCCATTGCACTCAAGGTCTCTCTCTCTCTCTCTCTCTCTGTCTCTGTCTCTCTCGTACACACACACACACACACACACACACACACACACACACACACACATGCTCTCACACACACACTTTTGCAAGCATAAATAAGCTGGGTTCAGTGTTTTACTTGAGGTTTCTAGGTTGGTGAAAATAATTGTGTATTGTGCCGCCTTGGTGCATTATTGACTTGAGAGGCTTTATTGTCATCTTGTTTTTTTGTTATGAAATTTTAATGCGAACCCTCATAATTAGGGTGACTGTATTTGATGCAGCTACCAGCCTTATCTCTGTTGTGCTTCAGTGTTGGTGGTGGTATATGCAGGGCTACTGATGCAATAACACATGGTTAGAGTAGTGACAATTGTCTCTGTCAATAAAATGTCAGATGAAATGTCTCTGGAGCTTAAGGGCAATTTGGCGAGGGTTTGTGCCTGTGTCTTTAGTGCTCTTGTGGCAGTGGGCTTCATAGCTAAAAGCACACTCCCCTGCAGTGGAATTACATAGTGGCGCTGATGCCAGCAAAAGCCCAGGGCTTTTATCAGCTGTCATTCACACAGGAGGAGCTGGATACAGGCAGCAAGGCCACCACGGCATGGCACAGGACAAAAGCCTAATACTGGACTGTAATTGTCAGGGAAAAAATGGCATCTAACAAGGTCAGAGAGGAAATGTGATGAAGTTGATGCACTGCTCCAATGGCAAAAACCATACCGTAGGCTTGATTTGGACCGACAAAAGCACTTTCAAAGAAAATGCTGACAATAATCTCACATCCATCACATCAGTAGGTTGATATGTGTGGACTCAATGTCAGACAGATGTTAAATTTGAGCTTGACGCCAAAACCCAATGTTGGCTAGTCAACATTGTGACATTTAGCAGACTTTGGGTTATGCTTGCTATAACTCATGACTGGAATTTCGGTTTTCTACATGATTATGATGTTGGTGTGAGATGTTGAGAAGATGTTGGATTTTGGTTTCTTAACGACATGTCTTAAAACCAACAAAATATCAACATCAGCTGTAGTTGGTATTCTGTGCCAGATTACCAATGGCATCAGACGTCCTGACATTGAATTTTGGTCACCTGATGTCACAACTTTCATTTAACCGATTATATTGAATGAATGAATGAATGAATGAATATTATTAATACAGGTAATTAATCTGCAACAATTTTAATAATCAGTTTTTTCTTAAAGTCATGTTTGAAGTAAAACTGCCAACTGTTTTTTGTAGTTTTCTTTTGTTTATAATTATATAAGATGTTGACAGGAAGTGAAGGAAACTGGAGATGTGGTGGTTCATGGTTCATGCGCTTTAACCCCTTCCATCATTTCTGTGATACTGAACTGAATTCTGTTTTGGTTTGGACGGTTGGTTGGATAATACACACTACAGCTTGAGGAAAATATAATTGAAATTTTTCATTATTTTCTGACAATTTATAAAGCACCTCATTTATCAGTTAATCAAGAAAATAATAGTCTGAATTATCAATAATGGAAATAATTGTTAGGTGTACTTTCTGTTCTCAGGACAAAGACAGGTTGGTTGTTTCCAGTTTATAGCTACAAAGTCATACATAGGATTTATTTATAGACTGCAGCTCTGTTGTTTTCTGTTGTGCTTCGCACTCATCTGCAGGTCACTGGAGGTCAGAGAGGAGCTAATAGAGTCACATGTCGAGTGACTACCTCAGAACTGTCCAAATCATTATGTTTGACTGGTCACAAACAGCTTTTATTGAAGAGCAAACTACATCAGACTATATTTTACAGTGGATTTTCAGTGATACAATCCCTCATCCATTAACCATTATCCATTAAAAGAGGAAGGAGGTGTTATTCATCCAAAAGCGTAAATTTAGTGTTATTAGTAAAAAAAATATGGTCAGGGATTGTGAATGTTTTCCTCTCCTTGCTTGGTGTAGAAGATTTTGAACACGTGCTCCACCTGCATTTGACCTCTTCAGCCTGCTGGTATCATGACTGGTTACTAGTATTCACGGGTCTCCAACTGTAGTGCAAATACCACACTTTAACCATATGATTATACCACCCTCTAAAGAATTTTCAACTTTTATTAGTAATTGTCTCTGTAAAGTTGACAGTACAAATTCAACATGACTTTGAAATAACTATAGAGATTCTTTATTGGTTGTCTTATGAAAAGTTAATTAACAAACTAAATATGCAACAATCTAAAATCGTATTGATATAGATTCAGAAGAGTGGAATTTGTGGTTGAGGTGTTCAAAGGTCACCACAAATCCAATATTAATTCTGTAGTGATCATATAATAATCCTGTATTATTATTATTAGCCTATGTGCTTGAAATAGTTGTTCATCCTAAGCAGTGTTAAACCCAGTTTGGGACTGTTCAGACTGACATCAAGTCAATGTATACAGAGGTGTTGCACTGCTGCAGCAGTATAAAGCTGTGGTTATAGACCCGCTGAAAGTGTGAATGTTGTGCACATATGCAAAGTTGATTTTCCTATGATGACCACATGCTAAACGAACAACTATATGAAATATTGTAATAAGTCATTTCTGTTTTATTACACTCATGTTTTTTAGGCTAAAGGTGAATTTAAATTGACATGCTGACATTAAAATTAATGTTTTGACCCACGATGATTAGGGTCAAGGTTTCTGACTTTGCAACACTAAACTGAGAGTCACTGTCGCTCTGTGTGATATTATTATGGATGTCTTTTCTCTCTTCGTTTTCTCATAAATATTAATGATCAGGAGGCAGGCCTACAGGTCAGTGTGGGCTATGAGGTTCTTCTGTCAGATCGCTTAGAAAGAAAATTCATGAAGCAGATGGAAAATGCCAAAGGACTGTGACATACAGTCATACAGCTCTACAATACAAAGAGATTTTACTGTGAGTACAGAAATTCAGTTTTAAAAGATAAAAAGGATGGAGAGGTAAATACAAATATTCAAACTCCAGGTATCCATGGGTGTGGCCCAAATATATTACCAGTATTTGCGAACAGAGGTCAGTGCCGCAGAGTCTGGGAAGAGGGGCTGCGACAGGATGAATACACTGTTAGTTAGGAATAAATTATCAGCAAGGCAGCTTCAGTAAAGGCCAATCAAATCAGCTCCTCTTATCCGGTTCAAAAGCAGATGATAATTTACAGATGAGCCCTGAGGACAGCACAGGTTGGCTTCTCCTATGAGGAATATGCAGCAACCCAAATATACTTTCAAGGAGAGATGATGTTTCTTTCCACATGTAATGATGTACAGTGAGGTGTTTTAAAAGTGAGGGATGCTCACACAGTGTCTGTCTGTAGCTTTTGATGTCTAAAATGATTAATAAGGTCTACATTCATGTCACTACTATCATAATATTCTGTTTGTATGTCTACTTCCACATTAGCTGCTGGATCACAGTTGTTACTCCTCCTCAGATCCATATACGATATAGATAGTGATAATACAAATGAACAGCACTTACGCACAATTACATAATGACATTTGCAATACGACACTCACCGACTCTCACAACACCCTTATCCTGTGTGAAAGCACAGCAAAGTTACCTGCTCACTGTTGCATCTCTGCTGCGCTACAATCCTATTTTCATTTCTATTTCTATATTATTATTATCATTTTTGTCGTCCATAAAAAATACGTTTTGAATCTCTTTTGTGAACCCTGGGACGCCTTTAATACTGTTAGTAATGTGCACAGTATGAACTTGAATGGAATAGTTTGTCAGTCTGCTGTGTAGAAAAGTGCATTGGTTTGTGTATTTTCTCAGAGCCCAGTGCCTTTTTTGGAGCATGTTAGAGGATGAGGCCTGGATAACCCACAATGCTTTGAAAACCTGCGTCCAACAGCATCCCATCCTCAAATTAGAGACAATATAACGCACACACCAGCCACACCTGCTGCCAAACGATTTCAGTGATCCAGTAAAAGAAAAGCTCCTCATACACCTGACCTCAGCAGACTTTGCTGCCACAATAGTGTGTACTAAATTAAAGATTTACTGTGAAGACTTAACATATACTAAGAATAGTTAATGTGATTTGGATGGGTTTTCATGTGCACCTCTACTGACTAATGCCAAATTTCTCAGCCTCTGTCTTTTCTCATTTCTCTGTCTTAACAGCAGTAAAATAATAGAGCAGGCAGAAACACAGGAGCAGTTTGGTGCCAGAATAGTGACAAATATTGTACAACTGTAGATGTGTCACTCTGCTGTGTAATATATTCTCTTAAAAGGCATTAGAGCTAAGGCTAACTGTTCAGAGCTCTGACTTGTTGTTTTCTGGTTGGCATTGACCTGTGATGTCATCAGTCTAAGTAGTGAGGCTGACTGGAACAGCTGGCCATTGAAATGCTTCTTTATAATGATCGTGTTTGTATTTGGCGCGCCACGTTTTGTGTCATATTTTCTGTGGCTATGACATGCCCCCTCCCAGACACAACTTTATCTGTCATGCCATTTTTGACTGTAACCACATGTGGCAGAATGAAGATGTCTTGGATAACATTATAAAGCCACATGCTCATAACTCTGATGCAGGTTATTTATTTCAATGTATAAAGATAGATTCTTTAGTAAACTACCTTATATAGGACAAAAAATAGGACAGGTGTTTCAAAACAATGCAAAGGGCCAAAACAAAAAAAATATGTTTACATATTAGGAAACCAACAAGCACAAACTAGAAAAAGAAATACAGGATATAACTCAAAATAGGAAGGCTTCCGGACATGTAAAGCTTCAATTGAATTTTTAAGGTGAAATAAATCCACAAATACAATGAATTGTATGGATTCCTTCCCTAATTTGAATGTAAGATGTTTTGTAGTTTGACTTTTATGCTGTAGATTTCAACTTTGTGCTTGCTATCTCAGGCCTTGAATTGATCTCTGAAGTTGATCTCCCTGATTTGAATCATTTGTCCTAGTTAGTATAGATGCTAGTCAGGTGATTGTGGACGAGTCCATCTCAATAGTAATGATATAATTCAAGTAAATAACTGCATCGGGGTAATGAGTTTACAACTTTTCCATTCTCCTTCTATTTTTTTTTTTTTTTTGATGTCTGTCAGGGAGCCAGCACTCTGCCAGAGTAGGTGAGCATTTTCCTGTTTTTTGGCAGATAAATTGTAAACAAAATGGAGATTGGAGAAAGAATGAAAGGTTTAAAAAGAAGAAAATTAACAAAGCCTAACAGCTTGACATATTTCAGCAGTGTTTCTACAAGTGCAACATGGATAAGACATTTTTATATCACTACTTCTGCTATCAACCTGAGAAAACAGTGCACAGAATTGTATGTTTTTGTCACCACACAGTACATTACTGTCAGACTGTCACCAACCTGGTTGTACGTTTCTGACACTGTACCGCCGACACTATTTCCTGAATTTTTTCAAAATGCAAATAACAGTATGACAATCTGTATTTACATGCACATTATAACCAAGATAATTGTTCAATTAAAGCTGTCACACGACTAATCGAAACGTTGCCCAGTAACGTGAGTTTACCCGAGATTTTTATTTGTGATTTGCAGGTGTGGTGAAGGAAGGGGTTAGTGATTATGAGACGGAAGAAGGAAGGTCATTGCTGTTGTTTATTTGCCCAGATGATATTTTTGTCTCTCAAAAAAAAAAAAAAGAGAGAGAAAAAAATCTGCTATTCCTACTGCCAATACCTGTGCCACTGTTCATGTATAGAAAGTCATTTTTTAAAATCATGTTCAGAATCACAAGATGAACAGAGGTGAGACTAAGCTCTATACATGCGATAGTAATTTACAAGATTGGCAAGTAATCCAGGTTAATCGGGTTATTCCTACTGTAATTTGACTAACATGAGCCTGGAAGTCTACATGACAGTTGAGGTAATTGTACTATCGCCTTGATTTTGTTATAATGATAATGCAAGGAGGCTAAGGAGGAGCAATTACCTACTGCCCCAGATTTTAACATTAGAAATAATAGCAAAAATATGTAACCACAGAAAAGCTCTCAGAAGGGCCTGCTGCTAATGACAAATAACGTTGCAGTGAGGAAAAATGCAAGTCCTGAATTTCTTAACCCTGGGTGTGTTTTTTAAGGGCTCATCAGCAACAGTGCTGTTATGTTGCAGGATCTCTGTTATTTGGGATATGAGTGTATCTCTGCTGCTGCTGCTGGGGGAGCGTCTCTGAATGGCTGCCCTGGGTGCTGAGCAAAACAAGGCACAGAGTGAGCTGCAGCAAGCAAGCAGCTCTGGAGAAACAGCAACACTGCTATTCAGCCCTTGGCCTGTGCTCCTGAACATTGTGTGTACATCTGTAATCTTACCTACCCCCTGGGCTCACGGAGGAACCCCCCCCACACACACACACACACAGACACACACATCTTCTATCTCTCTCTTTCTCTCTGTCATCACCACCATGTTCTCTCTGCCTCTCATTCGCTCCTAGCCCTCATGTCCACATTCTTTCTCTCCTTCTCGCTCAGTCGCCCTCATCATCGCGTCATTCCCTTTTTCTCTTACACAAAGATATAGTCAAGCAAATACACCCACACGTTTTCTCACATTGACACCCATACACAAACACACCAAGGGCCTTGAAGATACACCCATGTCTGAAGATCACACAGCCTTAATGTGTCAGAGCCACTACAGCCTGCTCGATTTTTCTGTTAATTAAAATGAAACAATGACGTAAAGAAAAATCTTTCCATTTTTGGGGTCATCTGCGGAATCGTCTTTTTTCCGCTCACTGCTATGTGAGGCTCGCCCTGATTTTTCATATATATTTATATGTGCGCATGTGTTGAGAAAGCAAACGTTTTCAGCTGAAATTGAACTGGAGTTGCGAGTGTTTAAATATACATGAAGGAGAGGGCTACATGAATGCGATCCTGTTCTGGATGGTGAGCAGTTATGAGCTGTGTCATGTGTCGGCGCTTTCGACTGCTCTGTGCAGGGCTTTCATCAGCCTCTGCCTCTGTCACTGAGACATTCCCTTCTCCCTCCCTGCTCCCAGCTCCACTTTACACACTGTAATAAGGCATTCATACTCTCTCTCTGTTGCCTCGGCTGTTTTGCTGCACCACTACATTGCAGTCCAAGTGTAAAAGCCTGCTGTTGTGTCAGTGAACGTGTGCAGCTCTTTGATGTGCACTGATGTTATGTTAGCCTGTAGATATACTGTATATTTATATATGTGTATATATATATATATATATATATATATATATATATATATATATAGATATATATATATATATATTAACCAGCTGCATTTGAAGGATTCTATTTAAGTGTATTTCATTTTGTTTATCTTTCAGTTCTTTGTCTCTCCTCTGACGCTCCAGCTGTACAAGGTGATCGGCTTGTAGCAACAAGGACATCATGTGCATTGACATGTTGTGATAATCCATGTGATATATTGTCATCTGCCGGTTAATATGTACTGCTGTTTCCTTGGGGATTAGATGTGGCTGTCATGTCCCAGCTTGCAGATATCATGAGATCACGCTGCTGCCTGCACTTTAATGAATCTGTATTGTTTCATTGTATTACCAATCAATCATCATTTGACGCAATTACTGTTGCTTTTTTTTATTTTTCTTATTTCGGTGTACTCCAAGTGTACTGTTATAACTGTTTGTCTGGTTTTAGGGTTTGTGTGTTTACCTCTAATGGGAGGCATTATAAAACACATCTTTTAAGCTCCCACAGAGTTCAAAACAACAGGAATGTATTTTTCTCTCACGTCTTTTTCTTTTCTCAGACAGCAGCAGCTTTCACAATTGAATTTGAATGCCATGCTTTTAGCGCCAGGGTTGTTTGATTATCCACAGACAGGGAGCTGTGCTGGATTCCATTCCTTTCATCATGCTTTAACCAGTGTGAGCTGGCTCCCCTGTCGTATTTTATGAGAGGTGATTGTAGTGCCTCTCCTTTATGCAGATGATTTTGGCTGCCTCTCCCCAGTCTAGTCTTCAAGAGGTGGATATTGGTTTTGACAAGAGAGCTAACCCTGCTACCTTCGCTCTCACCAGGCTGTCTTCCTGACTGCCTCGCCAGGCTGGATATTGTGGGCCATATGCTAATGCGAATTACACTTAGTGAAAGGGATGACGCCGGATGCATCTACAGGTGTTTTCAAAATGAGGCTCGGTGACAGGAATATTACACCGGGCTGGAAACCTCATTGACCCCTCGTACTCCCACAGGGATGAGAGCGACTTTATATACTGCCACTGAGCCATATATGGTCTTTATGTGCAGTAATGCTCCCAGTTAATATCCACATCAGATGACAGGGATCAAATATATTCATCCAAACATATGAATTACAGGTTGGCACAGAGCCTATATATGGGATCATGTGCTGCCATTTACAGGATTTTTTTCCTTCCACTGATAAGTGGAGTGTTCATACTTCCTTTGCCTAAAGCCACTGAATTTGTGCACTAATACACTATGAAGGGCTTGCTCCTATTAGATATAGCCCCTGGTAAGCCGCATATCTCCTTCGTGGCTTTACACAAGAGGTACCAATAGTCGGATGTAAATTTAGTGAATGGGGATAATGAGCAATGTTAATGTGGTCTTTCTGGTCCTGGTTCAGTTCTGCAAAAGCTGTAGCATGCTTAAAGCCACATATACAAACTGTGGAGCTCTTTTACACAGTGACTGGACTTAAAAATTACTTCAGCATTCATGTGCCTGTAATTCAGACAGCATTGTTGAAGAATGCGCAGCATTCACACAGGAGGGTGATCATGTTTCTGAGTTGATGCTGAAGCTTGAACTATGAAGTCAGTCATACAGCGTGTGATAATCATGTCTCTCTTTCACTCTCCCTCTTTCCTGTTTCACTGACTAAGTAGAGGGCTTTGCATGATTGCTTGGATGAGTGTTTCCCCTCAACGCTGCATTGCTATTGTCCACTTGTCCCTCCTTCATCTGCGTAATTGTATGCATGAAGTTTCGACTGTAAATCCCAGCTGTTGGCAGGTTGTCTGCTCCTGCAGTGTTGGGTATTCTGGTAAGCCATTGGCTGAGGGCTATTGGTTTTTCTTAAGCTGGCAAACATCATGAAAGATAACACAAAAGGGAGCTAGGTAGGTCAGGTTTTTTTTTACTGCTTCTCCAGTCGAATAGATTGGAAAAAAGCAGGCGGCATTTGTCTGTCCTCTCTGCCCGCTGAAACAGATAGAGTAGCTGTGTAGAATAAAGGAGATGCTTCTCTCTCTATCACACTCCATCAGCATTATTTACCAGACCTGCCAGTTGCTTTGTACAGCACCTCTCCCTGCCAAGTAGGCGACTGGCGTACGACCAGGGGCTAGTGACAACAGGCTACAGTGGAAAGCAAGGAGAGCTGTGTGGATGAGCCAAGTCTATTCATTCCCCTAGGCCGCTGAGTGAAGCACAGAACTCTATCTGCTCTCACCATGGAGAACATAGCACTTTATGGATTTTTTTTATCATACGCTATGCTAGAAATGATTATAAACCTGGCCTATCTTCTTGAATCAGAGTAGAATTGCCACAGAGTGCAGTGTTGTAGCATTAATAGGTTTATAATAGCTGTTAAAAGGCATATTTGTTAACCCTGAGGTGAAGTTAAAAGGCTTAGAATAACCACAAGGCTTTGAGCATGTAACATGTACTATATGTGCTGTACTGGAGGTGAATCACACGTGTCAGAGAGACTGCAATAAATGCATGTTTTGTTTGTCATCCCCAGCCACACTCCCATCAGCCCTCCTCATAGAAACCTATGGAAACATCAGCACTCGGGGGCTTGGACACAGAAAAGTGATTTTTTTTCCACTGTGTGTCACAGATGGTGGGAAAGCCTTTGTAATGCTAATATAATATCACACTGTGTCGGCCTAGCTCTGCAGTTCGCTCTGTGCACCAAGCAGCCTGGCTGTGGAGTGATTTACCAGTATGGAGAGAAAAAGACCTCCCTCGGTTCACACTGAAAAGGCTGCGTGGTTGGCGGGTCCCGCCGCTCGGCCTGCTGCGACTGGGCCCGCCTTGACTTTATTGATTCCCTGGTCCGTCCAGTGCTGCGTACTGTTAATTAACTCTGTCACATTGTGTATGCTTATGAAAAAGGATATTACAAAGAGGGACGAGGCATTGAGATGGCAGCTAGGATATAGTGGGTGATTTTTCTGAATCCAAGGGAAAAGGAGCTGCCTATTTAGAACAGTTATTTTAGACAAAATGAAAAAGAAATTCTGCACACCGCTTCGTAACATAAATACACAAATGTTCCAACATAAAATATGTTTTTCTTTCTCCTGTGAAAAGCAGGTGTTGGCAGTAAAAGGTACCTGACTATCTATTATTGTGCCTCTTACTACCACCGTTATGCCACCTCCCAACAAACGAGCCAATGGCAGGCCACTTCCTTTGGTGTGAACCAATGACTTTGTGCTTCCTTCTGTGGCAGCAAGTCAGCTGCCAGAGAGGAGGAGATGGGGACATTGATGTCTTTCTCTCGCTGCGCCACGTCACATTGTTGTCTATTCGATTTCCAGCCCTCATCTCTGGTATTTGAATCACAAGGGGGAGCGTTTCATATCCTTGCTGGGAGAAGAAGGGGGATCTTGTCTATCTGAAAGAGCATGCTGGATTAAGGGGGTTATTTCCCCAGAGGGGGGGATATGAGAGTGAGTGTCACTCAGACAGCACTCACTCTCACACTGCCTCTGCCTCTGCATGTTGCCAGGGAGCCCCGGCTTTGACTTCTTCCCCTCTCCTCCCCTTCCTCTCCTTCATCATGTAATCCTTAGCTTTTTGCTTTCTCTCCCTCTCCACTTCCTCCGTCTCGTATACATCCGCTTCCTACCATCTCGTCGCGCTCCCTTCCTTCTTCCCCTGCTGGTTCAACGCTGCTCTACAGGGAATGGAGAATTGCGTTGTTCGGAGGATGGTTGTTATTCCAATCACACCTCCGATGGAGCGAGGGTCCAGTAAAGTACAGAATAATTGGCAGGTTCCAGCAGCTACAGAGAGCCATGCTATTCTAGTGTGTGTGCGTGCGTGTGTATGCATGTTGTGTGTGTGTGTAGCTGTGATGAGAGGTGGCTGCTGTAGGTGCTGCATTCAGAGGTCATTTCATTAATTACTAGCTCTTGTGTTACTTGTGTGTTCTCACATTCTGTTTGTCAGTCTGTGTAGTGATGACATGTACGTGCTGACAAACGAGCTCGCTGCTGATAAAAAAAAAAAAAGGACGAATCACCGAATCAACCAAAGGATAAATGACCGCTGATGTAATAATTAAACCCACATTTTCACTGTTTCATAAAACCAGCCAATACTGTAACATACTGAGTAATTTGGCTGCAGTTTTTGTCTGTTTTTTTTTTTTTTTTTTTTTTATCTCGCTCAATATTTAGCCCACCTCTGCGTCATAACTCACTAATACTATCTGTGTCTGTGTTGTGAATGTGATTCTGTATTTCAGACAGTAGAGTAATGGTGCAAGTGGAGCAGATGTTTGGTAAAGACACACACCTAATTAGCTGAGGGTCATGCTGGGTCAGAGGGCAGAGGTCGCATGTGTTCACCCTCTGCCTTCTGAGAGTCCCTGGCTGATAGGACTCCGGAGGTGACCACTGATACACATCAATGGAGTCAAGCAGGGCAGCTAATCAAGCATGTGGGGTATAGGGCTGGGGACAAGCGTCAGGGAAAATAAACCAGTGCTATCTGCTGGCAAACACATTGACCCACAGACTTAATGGAACATTTCTCCCATAGGTGCACTGCTCTATTGATTAGCCATTGATGGCAGTCGTAGCCAACACTAATATTGAGTGTGATTTTGCTGTTTTTCCACCATCTCCACCATAGGCAAGTCTGTTCTTGCAGAGTTTGAATTAAAATGGATACAATATAGCTCTGTGTCATTACATGCCCTGTTTTTTTCTTTTCTCAGCTGTGATTGGCTATCATGGAGGCCAGCACCATAGCGACCATCATCACTTCTTGCTCTGATGCCCTTTCCTTGCGATCCACCCTCACCTTTAAGGGCTTCTCATTTTGAGGGACTCTAACTTTAAGTTCGTCCACGAACCGAGAAGTGCAGCATGCACGCGCACACAGTATATGCACTATATCAAACACAAACACAAGCACAAGCACAAGCACATACAGATCAGCACACAAACACACACTCCTGCACAGTCAGATGCATAGACAGGGCCAATTGCTGCCACACGCTCATTTATAGTTAGGAACACACACACATGCACAGACACACGAGAACAAAAGAAAGGCAGTGGCCCCGAAAATTGCATAAATGTCAATTATTCTGCAGCGTATGTGAGAGAGGTAGAACAAAGTGGTGGTAATAAAAAATATTGATCACTTCAACCCATAATGTGTCTGACAGGCATTGTTGTGGTAGAAACAGGCATTGACAGAGTGCCTCTGCAGGCATGTAAACCTGCAGGACATTATGTCACTGTATTAGCACTGATCAGTGCGGTGTAATGGCCCCCAACCCCCCCTCAGCCTGATTTAGATTCAGCAAAGCAAACGAAGCATAGCTCTAATAAATGCACCTGTTGGAAATATGATAATTGCATCTCTGATGGTTGACCTTTTTTTTCACTATTCCAGTAAAGATTATTTGATGCGTGCACTGCAAGCGTGTGTGGCTTTGTGTGTATCAGTCAGGAGTTCATAGGGTTGGTCATGATCAGTAGTTTTGGCTCCGTGTTTCTGGGGGGTGGATGCATCTTCTGTATTTATCAGCACTTACTCATACATCAGCATCTTTTTTAACTGTTCTGAGTGGGAGCACAGTGTATGTAATGAGTGTGTATGGGAAAGTGTGCATGTGTGTGTGTGTGTGTGTGAATGTGTGTGTGAGCTTGTGCGCAGAGCTGCTTGTATGCAGATCCTCATTAAATACGCAATCGTTTCATAAGACTGACCCTTCATGAGCGGTGGGTGGACCAAACATAGATTTGCTCAAATGAGCAAATGAATCTGTAATGTGAAAGTTTATGGTGTGTTAGCCCATGTATGTGTGTGTACGTGTGAGTGTGTGCTGTGTGTATCAGCATGTATAAACCTACAGTGCATTTCCAATTTCTGTGATCAAATAATTTAGTTTCGTGCCTCACCCAGTCTTCCTCTGTTCTGTGTGTTCTTGTGCGGGGCTTGTTATAGCGACCTGAGGCTTTGAGATGTGCTTTTGTTAATGTCGTCACATTAACTGGGTACTGGCGCGTACTCTCATGTACCATAAGAAGATTGCTATACATGGGAGCAGGATATATCCCTATGTTAGTGAGGATGCCATTGCCTCTGTCTCATTAGCAGCAGTGCTGAGGCCGCGAGCTGCTTCTCTTGCTCCGTTGGGACAGCTGATGAGGCCTGACTATGTGACCTTTAACAACCTAATCAACTTTTAACACCTTGCCTGCTGCCTGCCTTATTGCCATTCTTCTTCGCCGGCAGGGCTCAGTCCCCATTTAGAGTCCATCACTTTTTTTTTGTGTTTCAAGCAGGAGCCTTGTTTTGACTGATCGTCTGTACATGTATGAATGAAGCAGCACTGTAAACACATGCAGCAGCAGCCTCTGGAGGCATGCAGTGATGCATTACAATCGCCTGTCTCTCCCCTCACTCTTGGCTCTCCCTCCACTTATTTCTGTCCTCTCCTTATCTCTCTCTGTCTTCTTCTCCTCGGCGGTGGAGAGCTCAGGTTGTGCAAATGATAAACAGAGAAGCAGACATAGTTATCAGTTAATATATAGCAATTTAAAAGTTATATGTCATACAGCATGTGCTTGTTTTGGCACTGGACAAGAGCACTAAATTAAATAGGTTATTATTCATTAAATATTTTACCTGCGGTATGTAAAGCTAACTTTGAGAATAAGCAATTTAATAATACATTTATCTGCCATCTTCCAAGCGCATATTTTCGCTGGTAATAAATACTTAATAGCAAATATCACCATGCAATGGCGTAGTACAATATCTTCTTCAATCTGAACAGCTGCAATAATTCACTCTGAGTTGGTTGATTATGTAAATGCACTGTAATTTTAAATATTTTTTACATGTTTAAAGCAAACACTGTCTCACCTTTGAAAATTGAAATGCAAAGGAAATGTATTTGGTAAATGTTTAATAGCCAACAAACACAGACCTGAATTGGAGGATTAACCTGTAATGGTTTCCCTCTAATAGAATATAATGACGGACACAATGACACAAACACCTGTAAAATACAAAAGTAAAATATGATTCAGTTTAATGCAATAGTTACTGTATGCCATAAATACTGCCATTGTGAAGACAGAGTAGCAAACAACTTGTAATGTAATGTAATACAGTATAAAACAATTGAGCAATAAGGTTTTAATGTAACTGTATTTAGTGCAGGGTGCATAGAATAGATAAACTTTATATGTGTTGCAAAGGTAGTATTTTCTCCAGAGATAATATGTGGTATTGAATCATATTGTGACTATGATATTGTGGCTTTGACTTTGACTTGCTGGTCAAAGCTATCCATGTTGCCTAGTTGCACTTGTTTTGCAGTAAGGTAAGGCTATGTTGTAGCAAATTACAATGTCCTTAAAAAGTTTAAAAAGCTACTTCCATCTGGAACATCGTGTGTAAAATGATACCTTAAAACCCTTACCAACTATACCTATAGTACAAAGAATAGAAAGGCCATTTCAGTTTGTCTTCTTGCAAGAACCTCAAAGCAAACCACAGCTGGATTTTAGTTTCATCACATAATCTTAATGATCTTAGGGATCTTAGTGCCGTATGAACTAGAGAATTTCCTGTTTTCCATGACTGAAATTCCATATTTCCGTATAATCCACAGGGCAAACATTATTGATTCAATATCCAAAACAATTAACAAGATGTCCACAAATGAGTTGGTAAAATGGTCCTTTAAGTAGACATTAAACTGAGAAAATTTCAGGAGATGTGGGCTAAAAGCAGATGAGAGAGTTAAAATCCACTCGTCTCCGAAGCCACACTGAGCTAGGATTAAATCCTTCCTCGAAGTGTCACTCATGTACTATATCTCAGCAGTCCCGCAATCTCATTAAGAGAAAGATACTAATGGTCTGAGCAGTCTCCTGAGAAAGAGCTTTATTCTGACATATCTGCACCTTTATTCTGAGGCAGATGGAGCCTTTAGAGGTAGCACTGGCTGCATTTGTCCAGGTCTGGCTCTGCAGGTTGTGCTGTGCTGATAAAGATCCAGCTCTATAATCCTGATTCATACTGAATCTCTACCTATCAGACGCTTCCTGGGCTCTTCAGCCGCCTGTGATTGACGATGATTATCTCAAGCAGATACCATATCTTTGCCATCACCGTGGCTATGTCAGGGATTTTAGGTGTGGATGTTTGATCAAATACAGCACCAAACATCTGGCAGAGAGGGCGTCCGGTAGCAGGCGCACATGTAGACAGCACCACTGAATTAAGGTAAGAATGTGGGATTTTTCTTTTTTGCTCTCTCTCTCAACATGAGACAGAATCATTGAGATTTGTCTTCAGCTGCGGAACAGATATTGCCTGACAAGCAACCCTTATGACAGAGTTGGCCAACTGAAGCTTTGTGTTGAGAGGCAGCTGAAACAAAAAAAAAAAACGGGCATGATTCAGGACACCTACACCTACATACTGTAGATCTATTATGGCCCTGACACACTAAGCCACCAAATTTCAGGAGCTGCTGTTTTAGGTTCTACATTTGATTCTGTAATGTGTTTGGTTTACAAAGAGGGTTATAAATGATATATTTATGTCCATTGTTATTGTTTTGTGTTTGTAGAATCATATCAAATTCTGTTTTAACGTGATGTAGTCCAAAATACTGATAATGAGTCTCAGCAAATTGTAATTATAAAATAATAATTTAAAGCTGCTGCAATCAATATTTTTTTATAAACAACGAATAAAAATACATTCAATATGAAAGGGTTCTGGGATTGTGATGAACCCACAGAGAATTATGACCCAACTGCAATTCCCCTCACCTCCATGGATCTTAATAGTATTTATTAATTCATTGTTTTTATTTTACGGCTGCAACTTGTTTTGGTTCAGTCTCACCGCCCCATCACCGCTGTTTCTAGATTCTGCAGGCAGCTTTACTCAGCAAGAAAAAAAAAACTATAAAAACCTACACTGTATGCTACCTAGTCACCATCAAACAGTAGACAGACTGGTGAATAGCTGGTGGAGCATTTATCAGCTAAAGGATCAGATTATTTCCCTCAGGAGTTGGTGGAGAACAACACAGAGCAAAAAAAGAGTGAACACTGCACTTATATTCATCAGATGGACACAAACCCAAACACAAAGAAATAAATGCTAATCTTGCCCTTTATCTGCTTGAGGCAACTGTTTGCTAATATGTTCAGCATTTTAACTCCTATAGGTGATATATAATATGTTGTGTTTATAGATTGTTGTACTGCCCCCAATTGGCCGAAATCAATTAAGACGTGTTTAAGTTCGTGTTATACGTTCTGTCTGATGTATTTCTCACATATACCTTATTGATATAGGAAAAGGAAAATTATTTCAGCTGTATCAGCCAGCCCCAAGTACAAACAACTCACTTGGTTTTCCCGCTCATGCAGGCACATAACATACGTACAAGCTGATGGTCAACAGGCGGTCGGCTACGGTCTTTGCAATGTGTTCGATTGAAGAATTTAATAGAGGGAATAATCCGGCATGAGCTGATGCAAAGTGTTTGATCTGTCAGCCATTGGCAGCGCTGCCTCTTTGAGGTTGGCTTGGTGAGTCAGGACCCTCGGAAGAGGAGAGCTCTGACATATCGGTTGTAAGGAGAACTGTTGACCTTCGACAGAACAATGCTCATGTTTGTGAGAGAGAAACAGAAAGAGTGGGAGGGAGAGAACCAGAGAGTTACTGCTTCTTCTGCAACAGAGAAGGAACAGAGACGTTAACAGGAGGGGGCTATGCAAGAGCTCTGTAGTCCACCTATGAATTAACAAGAGAACATCAACAGTTAGCTGATGACAAGGATGGAGAAACAAATGAAGTGCCATGATGGCTCAGCTGGTAGCACTGCTGCCTGACCTCAAGACAGCAGAGGCCTGTTTGTGTGGAGTTTGCGTGTCCTCCCTCAGAAAGAGAGATCTGCAGCTCGTCTCTGAGTGCTGGAGAATGGTTACTCTCTTCAAAACAGTAGGACAGGTTAAATTCATAGACCTGGGCATTTGAAAAAATTGTACTTGACATTGAAGAGTCTCTACTTGTATTAAAAAGGAGCCTAGACTCTCACTACCATTCACAGTGTAGTGTTCTGTCAATGTTTTCTTCCCAGTTATAAAAAATTCAGGCCTATAAGATGAAAGACGAAGAAGTTCATACCTGTGACTATGTGTCTGCGAATACAATGTGTACGTGTCATTTAAAAAAATGTATTCTATGTATTATTGTGTACCTGTGCCTGTATTGGATTTGTGTTTCTCTGTACTCCCAACACGTACTGCTGCGAGCTCACAAGCTCAAGAGTATTACCGTGAGTTGCGTGTGAGGCAGGTTACTCAGCCTGTCTGCAGTCAGCCGGTGAACCTGTTCTGAAACTGTATACCTGTGCTGAAAAGAGGAGTCGCCATTTCAGTGCTGTCTGTTTGGATCAGTGTTCCCTGTGGCGTTATGCCCTCTTTGAGAGCTCCTCTGTTGGGGATCTATTCCTTGGCCCCTGACTCTCTCACTTTGTTGACACAATGAGCCCTTTGTACCGACATATACTACTGCTGTGGGACCTTGCTTCGTATTTTCGGCAATTATACACGATCCCACACCAGCCATCCCTCTTGTTACTGCTTCATTGGAGAGAAATGCAATCGTATCGAAGAGAAATGCATTGAAACGAGGACAGAGGAAGAGGCTTGCAGGAATTTGATTGTGGTGCTGATAAGTTCCATATAGCACGAGTAAACATGTTCTTATCTTGTTATCCAGCTTGCACATTAACACATGGTGTGTGGAGGAGTTGGAGGAGGGTTTAAAAGTATAAATCAAATCCTAATCATTCCGTTTGGCTTTTCCCACTCTCTGCTCTTTGTCTCTATTTCTGTTTCGCATCGTGCAAAGAACCGCGGCGCACACGCAAGAACAATAGAGAGGTCAGAAGCACTAGCCATTTTCCTGCACCTGCTGAATGCTCCAGAAATGAATGCACAGTGATTACGTGCCCTAATGTGTGGTGTTTAAAGAGCGGTTTCCTGCTGCAGAGTTAAATGGTGGTGCCCTCTGTGAAGTATTAATGATGTGGATGGATGAATCAGGTCGGCACAAACCTGTTGACGGCAGCCGCGGTGCTCTCTTAAAGCTGCACCCAGACATCAGGCTTAACCGCTTGGCAAATTGGACATGCTTGTTGGCTGTAGCTCCAATTTATGTGCACTCTCTATTGCAGTTAGTCCATCTTCATTATTGAAATGGCCTCTCGTCAGGTCTTGACAGAGTGGTGGAGATGGTAAAGGGAGGGAGAGAGGGGGAGCATACAGGAGAATCATGAATAATGTGGAAAATAAACACATTTGAGGCAGTGAAGCTGGCTGGCAGGAGGGGTGTTGGGAGTGTTGTCTCTCCGTCTCTCTCTATTTCTCTCTTCATGTGATTGTATGTGCAGCTTCTGCCAGTGGATGCTGATGCTGTGGATCCTCGGCCTTGGGGCTTTGTGTAACACACATGCAATTGGGCATAAACACACACGCACATACACACATACACACACACACACACACACATACATGCAGAGACCTTGCTACACATCCACAAGCAGCTCTAGGCACTGAGCTCTGGCAGGACCTCTGTAGCCTGACCAGCATCCCAGCTGTGTGTTGTGTCACTGCCACTCAGAGACACACTGCACGGTGGCTACAGCCTATTTTTAATAGGGTGCTACTGTGACTTCCTTTTTTCAGAGTCCTACAGATTATTGCATTGATAAGGCCGTGCTTAGCTCTTCTGGGCCAGCCAGTTCAGGAGGGGATGTCCAGTTCCAATTCATGCTTTGTCGAAGATGTATTTATTGCCAAATGTAGAATTTCAGTTTCTCTGTGCGCTGAATTGGTACAAGATGACCTCAAAACCATCTCTAAGCTAAGCTTCAGCTTTAGGAGTAAAAGCGCTTCTCAATGAAGAGAAGAACAGGTTCTAGCTGGGTCTACCTACAGGGTCCCTGTACCTGCTGCACACATGAGCAGATGTGATGGCTCATGAGGTAATTACCCACTGAGCCGGTGTGTCTGCTAGTATAAGCTGAAGCAGGGGTTCCCTTCAGGTAACTCTGCCGCTCAGGTCAGTGAACAGCTAATGACATTTAGAAGCAATAGGATGAAAGAGATGGCAGTTGTTTGTAGTCAGCCACACACTACCTTTGTCTTATTGTCTGCCGTCTGTCTTAATCTCCCAGCCACCCTTTTCACACCACAAGGAGATCATGTTATTAGATCCCCTCCCCTGGCTCATTTGTCTTCCTGCAGCACCACTCCTCCAGAGAGGGACTGCAGCAGCTGAAAAAAAAAAGAAAACAATACAAACAGGCAGGAGGCCACAGCATCAAATGCTCATCATTTAGTGGCCCATGGTCTCTCGTGCCGTCATTATTCCTTCAGGAGTCACTCTAGATTAATATGCCTTTTCTTCTCTCTGCCACCCCACCCGATTCCAAGAGGCTGATAAACTTCACCCTCTCTATCTCCCTTTACCTTGAACGTATTGTTTTGTATGACATCGTGCCTAGTACACTACATCCTGCTACGTATACACACAACCATCCCCACCCCCACTTTCACAATCGCTTGCTACAGTAAAAAGTATTGTTAGTGTTCACAGTTGCTGTCACCGCCTCACTCACATCTCTTTAGTCTCTCCTCTTTGAGGCGGGTTGGTTCTCTTGCTGCCGAAGCACACAGAAGGGAGGGAGTCAGCTAATTACAATAAACAAATATGCTCAGAGCCGCCTATGTAAGGTTCGCATAGGTTAACAACTCTGCTAAAAATGTTAAGTGAAGCTTAAAATAGGATAGTATGGCATACAGTTGCCATAGTGATCTCAGCTGTGATTCTTTGTGTACTTTCTTGGTTGGCAAAGTTTAAATTAATTTTAGACACGAGTCTGTGATACAGAGAAGAAATGACTGATTGTTTGGTGCCCCAAGGGCTTCTTTGATGTCTCTATCATGTTTGGAGCTTTTTCTACAATTACTGCAACTTTGCGTTTGCCTGTTTCTTGTGTCAGTCGTTTTTTGTGTTGAAATCTAATGTTGTGCTGTTAATGTTATTCTGCATTAGAGACATGGCAGTCACCCTTTATTGATTACCTTCGTACTCACGTCTCTTTGTATTTCTCTCCCCGTCTTCTCTGTTTCTCTCTGGCTTTCTCTTTCAACAGGTGGGACAGTCAAAATGATGCGTAGGAGGTGCAGCGTTGGGCCGTATTGATGGATGTGTTAACAGACAGCAGTCTCACATTGATTGTGAAGACTTCAGAACCAGAGAATGCAAATGTACTGGAGAATACAGGTGAAAACTATTCACGTTTTTTACAGCTTGTAAACATAATATTCATTCATTACTCATAACTTCTTGTTAAACTGAGCAATGAAGATGAAAATGGTAATTTTGCCTTTTAATTCTTGGAAAATTTGCTTCTAACATTTACAGATACTTGGTTGTTGACCTAAGAGAAGAAATTTTAATTTTCTCGAGAATAATCAAGCATTCGTTAGAATAAATGAAAGCTTAATGACAACAGTTTCTCTCACAGCAGCTTGAAAACTTTGAAAAGACAATTAGTATTACCGTATACCATGGAACTCGCTTTCTTGAATTAGCTTTTCACCCTCAGTTTTAAGCTGTTTGACAAGATATGGGGAACGTGAAACACATCCTGTCTTTTTTAAATGAAAAGTGGAAAAGAAACATTGAATGAAGCTTTTTAAGCTATTGTTAATCCTCTCTGCCGATGCCTCCACAACTCAGAAATATGACATCCACCTTTCGGCATAAAAAGGTGCAAATGTGAAAAAGGGAGCAGCCATTAATTCTTTCACACTCATTCACATTCATTAGCATAGGCAAATTAAGGTTTTGGTGTGAAATACTGTTTATTCAGACTTATTTATTTGTTCAGTTTTTGTTTTTAGGTTGCACCCCCTGCCCCTCTGTGTATTCTCATAAACTAAATAATAATGTTTACATGGTGTAAGCTCTTGATAAAAACTTAATTCAAATGAATCCATGTACATTTGCAGTACAGTCCGTTCCCTTTACTGGACTAAAAGCCACACTGTTGTTGTGCATTTTCCTGAACTCATTTGACCACTACCTACTGCCCCCTATAGTTTACCTCTATCAAGCACCACTGATCCTTCAATGAGGTTTATCTTTAGTGTTTCAGCTCTGGTCTGGCTCACTAGGGACTGACCTGTTCCCACTGTGAGAATCACACAGATTATCCCCGGCACTAGTCTGTTCCTTGAGATGCACTGAGAGGAAAAGAGAGAGAGAGAGAGAGGATGGAGAATGAGAGTAGGAAAAAGAGAAGTAGAGGAAAGGGTGAAAGCAGCTCCATTGAGCAGGAATAGGGCAGCTCTCTGAGGAAGATGGCCATGAATCATGCTGCAGTTACTCACCACTTGTTATGAACATCCTGTACTGGCTGGATTGATTTCCCCCCACCATTCACAAAATGTCATATAGTGAAGATGGAGCAAAAGGTAGCAAGAGGCTTCTGTGGCTGGCCTACCAGCTGGATGAGGGAACGCCCCGGGTGGCTGAGCTGCAGAACGGCTAGCTCGGCATTTTACCACTGTCAAAGCATCCATATCACAGGGATAAGGAGCAGGGGAGCTGGAAGGGAAGGAGATAGTGAGCAGAAAAGGGAGGAAGACTGGATGGAAAGAGGGGTGGGGTGGGAATATGGAATGATTTCAAAAAGTCATTAAAAGGAAAAAGCTGTTTTCATCTGCACTATACTTCATAATGTGATATCTGAGCTCTTTTATTCCGTCGGTCAGGTGGAAATGATGTATGATTTTAATTATGTTAATATCAGGGACAGATGGTCCCTTCATATGGACAGCTACTTATATTTTCTTTTTTTTGTCCTATTTATAAAGTGTATATGAAGTGATGAGAGGAAAAGATGGAAATATCTGTGTATGTGCATGTGTGGCTGTGAGTGCATGTGTGGCATCTGACACACTAATAGATGAGGCCTCAGACGCCAACTTGCCTCTCTCCTCATGTCCATGACCATGTCCCTCTGCATGGGCTCATCTCCCCGGAGAGCCGCCTGGCACAGGGCGAATCGGGCTTACCTCAGGTGGATGAAGCCCTGAATTGCCATGGCTAGAAAGCGGGAGAGGAGAATCTGAGAGCTCCGAGCGCTAACTGGTCTGGGCTGGTCTGGTCTGGTCTAGTTTGGCGGTGGTTGGGCTGTCTAGCATGGCTGGGCTTGGCAGGGCCGGGGATCAGAAGATCACCGCCACCTGCCAGCAGCCGGGGTTCTTCCATATGTTCAGTGGTGAATGTCCATGCCAGCTTGCATGAGCTGTGTCACATCCAGCCTCACTTTCTATTCAAGGAGCACTTCTCCTAATAACACAGTGATAAAACTACAACTGTGTTAGAATGATCTCAGAGTGCACAAAAGCTTGTTTTTTTTTATTAGCTCTTTCTGTAAGCTAGATATTGAATTCTGGCAGCAGTGAGCATTTTGGATGTTTATCTTGTTTACATTTGCCAGCATAGATGCAGTGCTAACATTATGCTGTACCGTATCAGTGAATATGAGGCTGCCGATCCCCCTTTGACCTCTAATGTCAAACTCAATTTGTCAGCTACAGTCATCGTCGTAAGAACCCGTGTGTGTGTGTGAGAGTGTGTGTGTGTTTGTGTACCTGTCTGACTGACTGATCTGTGGCACATTCTGAACAGCTGAAGAGCTAATGGTCCAGCTGGAGACAGATGGCCTCTCGATAACACTATACCCCCAAGCCAATACTCACACTCTATCACACACACACATGTATCCACGCATGCACACACACCCTTTCTCTCTATTTCTCTCTTTCTCATACACGCACACACACACACACACACACACACCAGAAAATCACATGCACGCACACATTGGATAGGATAGATTGTTAATCCATTATAAACCCTGAGGAAACACATTTTTCAATATGAGTTTAATGTTTCACAGCAATTTTGAACAATCTTTTGGCAATATTAGGTGGCAGCTTAGGTTTCATGCGAGCATGGGGGGAGAAAGGAAGTTAATTTCTCCCCTTTTTTGTAATTTCCCTCTTTCTGTGGCCTTGCTTTTTTTTTTTTGTAGGGCTAATGAAAGAGATAAGTAATCATTTCTTTTTATGTGTCTTGTCTATGAGTGCTGGAAAATTACTTGGTAGATTTCAAGTACTGAGACTATTTGCATATAATACCAAATAAATCCGAATGAATTGTGTCCACGCCTGGAAAATGTAATTGTAGTCTTGCTCTTGTCTCTACAATAAGTGCCATACGATGCCATGTGGCTGGTAATGTGTCAGTAGCATGCTTTTGCTCAGAGGTCATTTTGGCTCACAGATTGAAGGGAACTGATGGCAAACGCCTCGCTGTGTTGCTTCTGCAGCCTCTGACAAGTTGCTGCTATAACAGTTTTCTGACTCCGAGAGTAAGAGGGAAGATGCATATTTCTCCTGAGGTTTTCTTCATTAAGGATGACAGTAGCGCAGTTGTATGCTTTTAGTAGGCGTTCTGGTTGCTCCAATGTGTCTGCAGGCCGCAGACCCAGAGAGACCAGCTCTCAGAAAATTCATTACCTCGTTAAATCACTCTCAAATCATATCCATATTCAAAGATTTACTCACCACCAATACAGCCATGTTGAATGCTGTTTGTTAAGCAGTCTTCCCCTCAAGCATTTATCACTACCTCAATAATGATTAGGCGCATCCATCCTAAAATGGGGGACGTTGCTAGTTAACCTCTGTGAACACATTAATTGCTGTGGTATGTTTTTCAATTTTCATTTTTTTCTTCTGGCATGGTTTTAAAGAATATGTGTGTGAGGCAGCAGCTTGGGATTGTAGAGGGAGGCAGGTGTAGATGATATTGGTTATACAGTCTCCAACATATGGGCCTGTCGTGTCCCATGTGTACGTACCTGCCTCCTCTGCTGTCATCTAATTATGCAGAGCAAACAAAGCTATCTGCCTGCTGCTACAAGCCCGCTTCTGTGGGTTTTGATTGTTACTCATCAGATGGATGTCTTCAACTGATTAAGACATTGTCACAATCGACCTGCAGAAAATCACCAAAACCTACTTTCAATTTAGTCATTACTGCTATTGTTGCTGTGTAATTCTGCGGTATCTTGTTACTTCACAGTTAAGCTGTATCTGTGTCTATACGGATGAAATGCTAAAAGGAGGGGGAGGTAAACCAAGACGACTGCATTATATTGATGTCATACATTGCTCTTGGGTTGGTAAAGTAAGACAATACCACAGTACTGTTACTGTATATTGTTTCCATAAAGTAGATGATTTCTGGACTGTCATCATGTTTAACAGTTTGGAGTGCCTTTTCTTACTCTGTCTATGAATGAAAGCTTTATTTAACGCCAATTTCAAACCATTTAGTAACTGTTATCTCATGAAACAAATGTTGTATAATTGTATAAGTCATCCCATTGATCACTAACACCCACTTCCAGGACACTCAGAGAGAGAGAGTTGTTGTCTCTGAGAAATTGCTTCCCGTAAGCTGCAAAAAAACAATCATTTTGTTTTAATAAATAGAACAAATGAACTTTTAGCAGCTCTTTATCACTTTCATGTTCGCATGTTAACTTAACAGGATCCAGGAGATTTCACTTCATGTGTTCTGAGAATTTGGTGTGAATTTAGTGTGGCTTTGTTAAGTCTTGCCTGGTCCAGACTTTTACATTTGAACATCCAGCAGTACTGCAGTATACAGTTGTAGACCCAACCTGACATTACTAAACCTCTCACTGAATCTAGTACCAAAACTGAAAATTAATGTTTAAGGCTGGCATCACAAAATGACATTTTGAGCTCTAGGGGGTTAATTGACACTAATTGCATTTCAGCAGCCCAGAGGAAATGTCAGTGTAACTACAGAAAAAGAACAATGTAATTTAACTTCAGACTTATGGTTCAAAGAGCTGAAATCTTTTTTTCTTTTTTCTTTTCTCTTAGGGGTATGTGAGCAGGGTGGTGATCTGAGTCTGTGCGGGCTCGTTGATGCTGCTCTCCCTCCATCCTCACCTCCTCCTGCCGCAGAGACTTCCCAGCAGGCCTGCTCAACACACCAGAGGACCACGCCTTCATCGCCAACCCTCCCCCTGCCCATTGGCACTGACCCCTCTCTGGGCCTAACAGTGGCCCCCTGCCCTGCCTCCGATGACTCTCCAACTGTAGTCCCCCACCTTCACCACACTCCCACTCCTACATCACTTCCCACCCCAGATTTAACTTCCTGGGGCTCAACAGGAGAGACCCAGAAAACTCCCCTTCCGCTGCCCATTGCCCTCCCTCTGTCAGCTACAATGATGGAGCCTGGCACTGTGTCTGCCCTGACAGAGGAGTGTCTTCTTCAGCCTTCCCGCACCTGCCTCGGCTGCTTCATTGAAACCCGTGATGCTACTGACCCTAATTCCATCCAGAACCCGCCTCATGACCCTAACGCCAACCCTGACACAGAGTCCGGGCTAAGCGTAAGGATAGGGGATGTGAGCCGAGAGGACTTCTCCGACATCAACAACATCAGCATCCAGTGCCTGAGCCATGCGGGGGAGGCAGTGAGTCACTACGGAGAACAACTCCTCTCTGACCAGCTACTTAGCTTTCCTCTGCCGAAAGCCCCAGGTGAGGGCAAGAGAGTGGATGGAAACAAAACAACAGAGGATTGTGATGATCCAGAGGATGATGCAACAGCTAAGAACCTGTATGAGGGACTGTTACTGGACAAAGTGAGCGGAGAGGAGGTTCTGCTGGCTAATGCCGGTCAGGACTGGGGCTATTTTGAGTCCTTCATCAGTGAGAGTAAGATGGAGCTGCTGGACCTTTGTTCTAAGAACGAACTGTCAGTCAACCTCTTCTCTGAGGAAGATGTTGACAATCTATTTGATGATGAGGACGATGATTCAACTTTAAGCAGCGATGTCTGTTCGCTGAAGATTCGTTATGAGTCTTTCCAGGACAACATGAGGGAAAAAACAAATGTGCTCCAGGAGGAGACACAGTTCAACTTCTTCCCTAGTGTCCTGGCCAACTGTGCCAAGAAAGAGGAAGGAGTGGGAGTATTGAGGAGGAGTGCTGAGGAGCTTCAGCCTAAAACTGATGAGCTCATCCTGGAGACAGGACAGGAAGGAAAGGCTGGGGACTGCAGTGGTAGGAGCCCCCTTGATGGCTCCCAGGGCTCACCCATGTCCACTCCCAAAGTCAATTACCTAATGGACTTCAATTCTACAGAGGAGTCGGGAGAATTCAGCGATGACAGCTCCTGCACTGGCTCCTCCTCAGACACCCTGCAGGAGGGCAAATTTAAAAAGGGCCACTCAAAGAGATTCCTCAGCCCCTCCAACCCTCTTAACTACGGCTTGCGCTCCAAGAGAAAGGTTCGATACAGTGATGATTACTTGTATGATGTTGACTCGCTCGAGAGTGAGAAGAACGCAGAGAAAAAGGAGAAAGCTCCTGCTGGTCAGAAAGAGGAGGAGGATGTTGACTGGTGCCCCAAAAAACGTCGGAAATCCTGTCGCAAAGAGCCACCCGTGGTCATCAAGTACATCATCATCAACAGGTTTAAAGGAGAGAGACTCATGTCAGTGAAACTGGGCAAGTTAGACCCTGTGGATGCTACTGTGAGCTTAACCGCCGACTCAGTAAGCAAATATGAGACACTGGCTCCTTTGAAGGATTTCTGGCAGGAGAGGCAAAGAGAGAGACAGGAACAGCTTAAGCTGGCTGCCAGAGATAAACAACAACGAGGTTTTCATCTAAACGGACGCCATCATCGCCCTTTTAATTCTAGTCATCCCAAAAGGAAATACAAGATTGCAAACAGGCTTAAGGTTCAGAGGATTCACGCTGTGGAGCAATCAGCAACAGCACAGGGCTCCCCTCTCTCTGATCAGGGCCAGGGAGGTGTCACTAAAGAGGAGGCCACCCCCACGGTAGGGGGAATAATAGCAGCCCCAGGCCTCCCAGTCACATTAGACACAAACTCCATCACGCACACAGTCACGGCCAAGAGCCGCTCCCAGGAGAGAGAGGAGAGGGAGGGGAGGAGATTGGGAGGAAATAAAACAGTCAGGATAAGGAAATTCAAAAGCGAAGCCAGGCTGAGGAGCAAGAAAATGAAAGAGGCAGAAGGAGAGGAGGGGAGGAGCGTGACAAATGAAACGGATGCCTGTGTTGCTGCAGCACAGATTGAGGACCCTACTGCTGGGTTAGAAGAGGCAGGCATTAGCTCTACTACAGTCAAACCCCATTTCTCTGACAGTACCGCCACTGCTCACACAACTGAGGAGAAATTCCCCTTTGTTTCGTCCACCTGCTCTCCTGACAAAGCTTCCTCCTCAGAGGAAGTGGAAGCGGGTGTCCCTGTCATCCCGGGGGGCTACCTGCAGACCCTGTTAGATGCTACAGACTCGTCTGGTGGAGCAACTATCTCTTATTTCCCCCAGCAGCCCTCTAGGCAGCAGTATCCTCTGGCGCTGTCCCTGGAGGAGAAACAGTTTTCGTCTCTGCAGCTCGCTCAGAGTTGCGTCCTCTCGCCTCCTTCTGAGTCCGAGCTCCAGCAGTCTCCGCAGAACTGCCCCAGCTTCCCCCAGATGTGGCACCCACAGCTTTGCGCAAGTCACAGCCAGAGCTTTGGGCCAGAGACGCCTGAGACTCCCATCTTACCCAACAACTTCCCCGGTGCTGTGCCCCTGAACGACAGCCTGCCAGTGTCTAACTACAGCCAGCTGAGCCCTGAGGCTGACAGGCTGCTTTATGAGAAGAGCTACCTGACTGAGGCTGGGCTGCAGCCCGGGGCAGATCTGCAAGTGTGTCAGACTGTCTGTGTGGAGGGCCAGGTGCAATACCAGAGAGGGTCCCTGTGCACAGACAACGGCAGGCTCATCAGCTATGACTCAGTGGGCTCTCTGTCAGCCTCCTCTAGCAATTACAGCTCCCTCAGCCTCAAGTCTTGTGAGCGGGAGGGTGAGGAGGAGGGCCGAGACAGCTTCTTAGCTCATTGCAGTCCTAAAGTGGTGATTCAGCAGAGTGTAGACGCCCTTACCCCACTCAGGGAGTCCTCAGACCTGCTGGATATCTCCAACTTCACCCCTGACAAGTTTAGACACTCATCACTGTCAGAGCTTTCCCCTCCCGAGACCCCCAACCTGTCCCCCCAGGTGGTGGGGCGTGAGATGAAGATAGCAGGGAATGTTGGAGAATTCCAGGATGTGAATGATATGACTATGGACTGCAACAGGGAGGTAAAGTGGAACTGTGACGTTATGCAGCAACAAGAGCACACAGCAAATGCATACACAGTGGAAGAAAGCCAGTTTCCACTGCACAACTTCAACAGTCAGGATGTGTTAGGTTTAGATAAAAAGGAGCTGGGAGTAACCGAATTCGACGAACAGACTGGTGAGATGCTGCCTGGTGCGAAAAGCATTAAGTCAAAGAGGAAAGGCAATTGCAAACAGACAGCTGCAGGACAGAGCCCAAAGAAAGTCAGAGCTCCCAGAGCTCCCAAGTCAGAAAAGGTCAAGACCCCTAAACAGAACTCGCGTTCCACCAAAAAGATAAAGGCCATGTTAGAGGGGAAGGCAGCAAAGAACCAGGCAGGTGGTTGTGGCACAGGCCTGACTGACAGTAGCAGCACTGGGGACTGGTCTGGTACCGGCTGGTCAGAGAGCAACAGTCTGGTAGGGGACGACCAGAGAGAATTCGAGGAGCCCTCCAATATTCTGTCCAACATTGTCTCTGGCATGGCTGAGGTCCAAAGGTTCATGATGGCCTCCATTGAGCCACTGTGGAATCCCATGTCGGAGGCCTGTATGCCCTCCGAGGCCAACAGCCTCAACCTAAAGACCCTCAAAATCTTGGCAGGCACAGAGGCTGACCTGAAGAAAAAAGGAGCCGTGCTAACGGGGGCTGGGAGAGGCAGAAAGGCTGGGGGAAAGGGAGTAAAAAACCAGGCCAAATTCAACCCCTCTCATCCCTTATTCCCCCAACTAGCTCTGGGCTGTAACATGTTTGATAAACCCAACTTTATTAACCCTGGGCCTGCACACAAAAAGCTGTACCGCCACAAGACCAGTGCAAAGTTCCCTCGGATTGAGACACTGAAGGGGAAGCGAGGTGAGAGGGACCCAAATAAGGACATAGCACTGATGACCTCTTTTGAGAAACTGAGGTAATATTTTGTTATCAGCTGCTGTTGCACCCCCTTCTCACTTTCCCCCTCTACCTGCTCAGCCCCCTCTCCCAAGCATACCTACACTGACGCTATGCCAGAGCTGCATGAGTACTACGTTCCCCCTGACTACTCCCACTTCCTTTTAACCCCCGCCCCCCCGAAGAGGAAATTAATATCTGCATGAAAAACTTCTTGTACTTTGCAAACTACCTATTGAGTGATTGTGTCAAGCTTGATTGAGATTTGAAACGACCATGGCTGCATTTTTCTTGCTTTTGTTGTTTCTGCTTTGTTTGTTCTTCTTATAGTTGTTTTTGTTTTATTTTTGTCTGAAAAAAAAAAGAATAAGCCTTGAAAACAGTTCTGTCGCCTTTTTGAGGAACTTTGTTTTTGTATTTTCTCAGCAGAACTAACTCCCCGGAATTATGTATTTATTCCCCCTTTACCCTAAAGATGTAGCTATATACACAAATGCATTGAGTGACATCTACGCACCCCTCCTCCTCATCTGTTTTTGTATGCAGAATATGGATGTCCTGTTGTTGCTGTCCTTCATACACTGCCTGGCTCATTTCAAGAGGGAAACCTACAATTAATGAGCCCTATTTAAGCCCAAGACATCTTGAAAAACAAGATGGGACCATTTTGTATTGATGACATATCAGACATTGTCTTTTTTTTTTTTTCCCTCAAAGTCGGAATGACTCCCCATTTTCTTTTGTCAAGCATTTTTTTTTTCTTCTGGAGTTTAGAGGAACTGGTTATCTAAATTTACATTTTTACGCCTTGCAAATTCATAAAAGCTCCACCCTCAGAGTATTTTTGTCAATGTTGTTGTACAGGGACATGCAATATTTGCAAAAAAAGAAAATTATAATCTTAAAATCAATGTGCCAAAAGTAACAATGCTGTGTAAATGACCTCTTATATATGTGTGAATATTGGCTGTTCCTCTTTTCTATCCATTGGAATATTGGCTGCTCGGGTTGGAGACTACTTACAGAGACTTGCCACTACAGGAATTCTTTATTTGGGACTTTTCTCTCTCCTCTGATGAAAGGCACCAACAGCTGGCAGTGGTACACTACCACTCACTAAACCAAATCAGAAAGACTCTGAATTCTCCTCGTTTCCCCCACTTTGTTTGCCAAATTCAATTTACCTCAACATCGCCTGGCACTGAGAAGCAACAAAAGAGAGGCAAAGGGGAGATCTGCTCTGAAGGCTACTGTAGAGGAACAAGATGGAAAAAAAAGAGATGCTCAAATGAGCTTTCTCTGGACCAAGGAGAGTGTAGTGCAGATGTTTGAGGGTAAGCAAGGAAATTATTTGTCATTTGTCAGAGGCTGTGCCTCATTGAATAGCTGTTTTGTACTGGAAATTCAAGGTGGTTTATTACTCATAGAGATTCTGATGCACGCATCAGTTGTGAATGGACATTACATTTTTGCAGTTAGATTTAATGTGAATGTGAAAGCAGTCTTCAGTACAAATGGAATCAGTAATCTTGTAAATCAAGGAAAGCATGTCTTTGCATTGGCTCCACATGGGAATCTTACTTCTATCTTACCTGAAATGGTAATTTAAACAGTAATTTTTCTTGACATTCTCATGTAATTAATTTCTTAACACTGCCATAGTTTATAAGTTGCACCACTGGTGTATTCAGTCTCTGTTTATTTTGGTTCATTTTTTACATAATGTCTAAATTTAACTTCTTTCTTTTAAAGGTACTTTCTTTTATATGTTGTCTTTAATTGTTATCTCAGTTTTAATGGGTCAATATTTTGGCAGAAAATCTTGTCAAAATCAAGGCCAAAAAGGGCACAAATTGAAAAAAGAAATCGGATCCAGTGTTTACCCAGGCCATTTACATTAATTACTTTGGGGTCATTCACCATCTTAAATAAATCCACCTTAAAATGGAACTTACAATCATGTTTAAGCGGCTATAAAATCGCTAGATTTTATGTAATAAATGAATTTCAGGAGAAATGCAGAGCCCCGTCAACTGATTAAAAGGGTATCTTTTACAAATATATACTCAAACAATAGGCTTATATTTTCTCTCCCTTTTGAGCGTTGAATTTTATTTTTAAACACAGCAGTAATTACATGAGGCTGCGTGGAGATGTGCGGACAAATTGAAGCTTGATTTAAAAACAGACCTTGTCACACTGGATATGGTAATTCTGACGCACAGGTGATAGTAATTGACTGCTTGCATATGGCAAGATTCATAATCAATCTTTCTCTGTCTCTTCTTTCTCTCCTCTGTGCCATGATCCTTTGTTTCTTTTCTCCAGTGTATCAGGGTTAGGACCAAGACAAGCTGCTGATGGGAAGATCCACATGGGCTGCAAGCCCATTTAGTCTGCCTTCTCTCATTTCTGCCTATTGTCAAATTGAATGTACTTCTCTGAGTTCATAGTTCATAGTTCTTTTTCTTTTTTTCTCTTCTTTTTGTTTTTAAAAATGTGCCACTGTTGAGCTGCCTCATGTTAATGGTGCTAAGAAAGCTGTTGATTCTTTTCTTTTCTTTTCTTTTCTTTTTTTTCCCAGAGTTAACAAAAAAAGAAATGCAAAATAGATTAGGTACCTAACCCTCTTTATGAATGTATATTATAATGTTATGTTTGATGTATTCACTTCATGATTCTTTGACAATGATTGGAATTACTTTTGCTCTTTTCATTAAAAGATTACCGAGCTTTATATATACTGTCTAGAGTTGTTACCAGAAGGAATCTTAATGAACTCTTGACACTACAAAATCTTGTATATTTTTTGTGTGCCAATTTGTAACATATTTTGTAAGTGTATATTTTTCTTAGAAAGTGCTGTGAAGTATTTGTGTGTGTGAGTAACCTTTTATGCGCCTCTATGGGCAGTGGAAAGGATATACAATGACAAGTTTCTGGTTTTAAAAACCAAAATATGAAAGTATCAACAGAAAACTAGAAATATTTACATTTTGTTGGGAGTTTTGTAATAAGACCATGATCTTGTTGTGAGAGTGTTGTGTTACTGTGCAAAACACAAATAAGCAAAGAAAAAAAAATGAAAACTTGGAAAAAAAAATATAATTTGTGAACAATTTGCTGTTTTATAGATTTTCATGTAAATTATTTGAGTATTATTTTGTTTTTTGTTTTGTTGTAACTGTTGCAAAGGTTTTAAATATTTGTGATCAAGCCTGTATGGTGATAATGTAATATTGGTAACTTGCTGAGTTTTGTAATAATGTTTATGGAGTAAATATACAAATTAAAATAAGATTTTGAATGCTGCTTTCTGAAGAGAGTTGGGTTGTGTTTTTTACCGCCCACCCTTTGCAATAGCCAGTAACTACAGACTAAAAAGTTGACATAAAATCTCCATACTATTAACTTCTCTGCAAACTAATTCAATCTATTCAAAATAATAATTATAAAGGTTACATTAATATACAATTAGTATTACAGACAGCTCACTGAGATGGCAGGAGTGAAGTAGCACCCCCCACATAAGTGTTACTACTACATTAATAGCAATGGCGAAGAATATAATCCGTTATATTCAGTGTTTGGTCTTGCCACATAATGTCCAAGTATAAATACAACCTTAACAATTCCAATTAGTCTGTCCCTATTTGTTACATTAGAAGATTCTTAGACGAAAGGCATTTTAATTTCTGCACAAGTTTGGCTTTGGCTCATGTTATTTTAATGTCATATCTAATTAGCACTCAGGGTCAGGCATTGCTAGAGTGACTGCTCATCCATAACTCTGAGCCGGGCTGGAGTGGTCCACACTGCAACTCATTCTGGCGTGCTTAATTGGAGCTGGAGATAGTGTCTCAGACCATAAACAGATCCTGTGATGTATGCCTCCAAAATTGTCAGGTGGTATTAGCATTGTTTTTGTTCTTTAGTCACCCATAGCAGATAAGGGTGCAAGCAAATTACAAGATGGATCGTCTAATGCAACGGATGAGGTACACCTGTGGTAATTAAATTAGATCCTTGTTGTTTTGTCAATGCGTGCTCACATTGCATAGACAGTCATAGGTGGCTCTCTCATTAGGACAATTGTTTATGTGTTTGTTTTTTTTATCATTATGGAAAAGATCATACAGTAACATTATAAAAGAATCAGTATGTGTCTATTTTGGCAATGCTTTGCAGTCATGTAGCTACTTATTTAGTCAACAAACTACACAATTAGCCTACTCAAAGACATTTTTGTTTGTTATGCAGATTTGTTCTAAAAGAAAGAAATTTATTTAAATACAAACCTTCACAGACTAATCTGATGTGTTAAATTCAGTAAGAAGGCATTGCACTAATCCTAGGTAAATCCTTTTTTGTATGTTAGAACACCTTGAAGCCACTACAGAGGCTTTCAACCACTGCCCAATAGCCTCTTTTAGCTTCACTAATAGTTGTGTATTTCTGGGTGTTAGGTAAAATGGAAATAAAATCAGAATATTAGTTTTTCCATGATAGCTGCAACTGTGGGTGCTAGTTAGTTTTTGCACATTGGTTTAAAAATGGCCTGTAAGTAGATGCCACCCACAGCCAAAGGGTCACTGCTGTGTCTTTGCTGGCATGCTGATGTATCAATACTGTCCCACCTCCACCCACACAAAAGTCTAGGGCCTGCTATAAGCCCGTGGTGTTTCTTCCTCTAAAAAATCTATAGTTCTCTTAATTTTTCCCATGATATTTTAATGAATATGGGATATTAACACCATACTCTCGGTCTCTGGCTTGGTACAATACTTGTTTCTGAATTTTACAGACAACTAGGATGTTCTGACCTGTGTTGACCAGGATGTTTTTGCCTTGCATTTTTATATATGTATGAAGATAAAGACATAGAACATGTGGGATAGTATTTGTAGGTTGACATCTATATCCAGATTTTGTTCATTTCACTTCAGTATGTAATTACAAACATAATATGTCATGTGCTGTATTATGCGTATGTCAGATACAGTTAATTACTGTGTCCGGCCACAGAGTTATGTGTACATAAATATTCTCTTGACATTTTGTGTGCGCAAATGAATGCAATTTGGTTGCTAATGATTAATAATAATTATTCATACAAGTTGCTGACAAAATACAAAGCAACAGACAGATGGTAAGATATCCAGTTAGAAACATAGTAGGTTATGGACTTAGCAAAAAATTGAATTTTCTGGAAATATTTTTCAGTGTTGACACTAGAGAGGAAGTTAAACCTCAAAGGCAAAAACAATTCATTTGTCAAATTCAGCAGTTTTATGCACTGAGTTGTTATGTTACCATCTTCTTTGATCTAAGAGCTAGATTTGGAGGTGTGGCAGTTTCTTTCAGACATTCAAAAATAGTGCCCCAAACTTCTGTCAACCGTTTTGGGGTTTATCATTAATGTACCTTGCTGTGTTTTTCAATTTTGTGTTTTTTTTTGTTTTGGATGTGCCTTGATGAATTGTCCATCCTCTGACAATGAGTTGTAAGCAGCAGTGTGGCTGTGCCTGTAGATGTAACAAAAGGCTACCATGAATGCAGTACATCTCTTTTGATGACAGAGCAGCAATAACCTACTCATCAGTGGCAGTGGCATTATCACTAGTTGTACAGGACTGGAGACTATGTGATAAAATAAGGCATTAATGATGCAGCAAATGTCAACCAGCATTTTAGTTATTGCGCTTTGTCCATTGCCATTTAAGAATCACTATTAGACATTTTGTCTGTGTAATTATCATAGAAATATTTAATCCAATGTGACCATTTGCTATTGCCTTTGTTTTACAAGAGAATAGTTTAATGTTTTAAAAACACACTGGACTACAAATGGACTCAAAATTGGATTAAATATTCTAAAATAATGACATAATTTGAATGATAATACTTATGAAATATATTAGTTGCTGGAATTTATGTGACATAGATAACTGGATGCTACTGAATAAATTCCAGGTATGGTTATGTAGCCTACATAAAACAGATGATTTTGTAAAATGCCGACTGGCGATTTAAGCAGACTGGTGTGCCTGTACTTTACAGATATTTGTCCTACAGCCTGGATTCTGCAGAAGATAAGAGTATTTGCATTTACAACCGCATCGTGACGCTACAGCTGAACAGCGGCACACTGTCCCAAACAAACATCCTTTTTCTAATACTCTTCTTAGAGGACTACTTGCCTTGCTTTGCCCTGCTTTGCCCTGAGCTGAGTCTTTCAGGCAGCCCCACTTATAGGGCTGCGTTCGGCTCACCTCGCCTCCTCCGTCACGATTGGTAGCCGTATACTCAAACCATTTAGATCGTGTAGTGGGCCATGGTTAGTGCGGCGCTGTGTCTACCTGGGAGGTTAAACTCAGGGAAAAACGTGTGTATATTCTCAGTTTCCGGAACATCATTGTAGCCTTCCCAAAAGAAAGAAAATGGAATCCTGAAATCGCACTTAGCTAAACAACCAAGCGTTTTTCAGAGGATATTTGAAGAACAAGAGGGCAGTGCGATTACATTGCTACAAGCATCAGTGAACAGGTAAAATATCAGCGATTTGGTGACGGATGTGTATTCACTGTGATTAGGTTTATTTTCATTAGCTAGCTAATTTTAGCTTGTTTGCTCTGGTTAGGTTCTGGTTGTGAACGTCATTGATTGACGTCGTTTACTTAGTTAGCTTGCGGTGATGCTAACAGTAGCGTCAATGTATTTTTAATGACACCCTCGTGTTTTGTTTGAATTTTCAGTAACAGTAAACAAAGAAAATGTCCGATATACGCACTGTTTCCTGAAATTAACGACATTTCGGTAAATAAGTATTTACGTGAAGTTAATGCAACGGAGGACACGTCTCACGAAGTTACTGGCTAAGTTAGCGTTAGCTACTGTTGGATTTCTCGTTGGTAGTGAATGCAGCTAGCCACTCGGCTAGTTAACATGAAAGCTAACAAGCTTTAGCGTAGTGAAAGCTCCACATAACTGTGGTTATTTGGCCATCTGAGAACATCGTTTCGCGATAGAAATGGTATCACACTCACCACAAAGTCGCTCATCTGTTTAATGTTATCACAAACATAGTAGTTTCTCATTAAAAGCTAGCAGTTGTTGAAGTTGACAGTGTTAGCGTCCGTGTACGATGCTAATAGCTATCTAGCTAGCGTAAGCTAAGCTAGATGATGCCATTTTGTTTTTATCTCGACTTTGACCAACATACTGCTTTCCTGTGGGAATTACAAAACACACAACCCATTAATCAGTGTACTTATATTATAGATATTAAACAGTCACATTTTCTTATATGTTTAGGAAAAGTGCGTTGTACGTTACGGTAAACGCAGCGACTGAGCTAGCTGGTGCTGCGTGAGTAGTAGGTTGTCAGTCTGTCTTGCAACCAGTGGATGCAAACCATGTTAACATTAGGCACTGAGTCAATATTTCTCTCAGATGTTGAGCGTGTTTCATTGTGATGCTGTATTTTGATCCGAGTTTTCTCTTGATGATTATTTCCCTGGTTGATAGTAATGCACTGATGTAGCCATTGCATTCATAGACTAGAATAGACTGGAAATACTTAAAATTGCCAAATAAGACGTTTTCAGGTGCCCCAGTAGTGAATCCCTTTTGTAAAATCCTGTTATACATTTGAGGAGTCTTACTACCTTAACTCCTCTACAATAGATGTAAAGTCAACTAGCTGGGCAAACCATCTGTTCTTGATAAACAGCTAAACTTTTTTTTCTTGCAGCAGCAACTGGATCTTGCTGAGGATTGGAGAACACCCCTCAACCCCCCTCCCTTCTGAACCATGGAAGGGTCTGACAGTCTAGACCAGAGTGGCAGTGACCAGCCAGAGTCACAACGCAGGAGGCAGCTGGACCGGCTGGATAGGGAGGAGGCCTTCTACCAGTTTGTCAACAATCTCAGTGATGAAGACTATCGTCTCATGAGAGACAACAATCTCTTAGGCACTCCAGGTAATAAACCTGTTATCTAATTACACTATTCTTTATTCTTGTAAAGATAATCTGTGACTGTGGAAACATTAACATTTGTATGAATTTAAGCTGCTCACAGGGGAATTAGTTTTATTATAAAACACGTAAGACTAGTTATCAGTACTTAGTACACTTCAGGTATTCAGTGTGAATTAAAATGACACCAAGTGAGGTCAAACAGATGCCTGTCAGAAAGATGAGCAAGTGTTCCTACAAAGCTTGTGTGGACAAAGGATTCAGTCATTTTGAGTTTTGCTTTTTTTTTTTTAACAATGAAATCCTCGTTAACTTTTAATGTCTCTCCCTTTCTATGCTTAGTCTTAGTCCTCTTTCTCAAAGTTTCAAACTGCTGCTAGAAAGATTTTTTTAAAAGTTCAAATATAGGTTTAGACAAACTTAAATCATAACATTTATTATTACGTTAATACCTTGTGGCTTTTATGTGCAATGTATGTCTGGTGCTTCACATTAAACGTCATCTTGCAGAGCAAATAAATAAGCTACAGTGCCTCTTGAAAGAAGTAGTGATTCAGACCAGTCACATCTGGTCTAGAAAATGTGAACATTCTCCTTTTACTTAGTAACTAAACCAGATTATCTGTCATGTTGTGCTGTGATGTCACACAAACTATACTGCAACCCAACTGCTCGAGTGTTTTAAGTTGATAAAGTATAAAGTTTATATTTGAATATTAGATTTTTAAATTACTTTTTTTTTTGGGCCCGAATATTAGATTTTTAAATATTTTTGGTGTAGAGGTCTTTCAAATATACATACACACACACACACACACACAAGTATTAACTTAGTGTTGGTATTCCTTCGAAATACTACTGCTACTGTTTTAAAAATTTCTATAATAGGCTAATGGTGCATAGCCCTACAAAAAAGTGCCCAAGACATGTTGCACTATTGAAATCAACATTATATCTTCTCATGATCTATTCGTAAAATCAGTATCCTCCTCTGTCCCCACAAATTTCCTACTTGCCCGGTAAAAAGAGAAGTTATAATAAAAGTTAAACTTAGACCTCTAGTTTTGGATTTGTTAGTCTGCTCGAAATGCAACAGCTTACGGATTACTGAAGACGCCCAATCCATTTCTGTCCCAGGACAGTGGGAGGGGGAATGTAAGTTTGGAACGTCCTTTAGTGAAGTACCCTGCAAGGAGAGGGCATTGTTTGGACAGTGGCATGCCCTGGTAAGTCTGGATGTTTTCAATATTGTCCTGTTGATGTGTTTAAAGACAACCAAACAGATCTATGGGCCAATATCATACAGAAATTAGAACTAGTTCTCTAGCTGCCAGATATGTAGCTATAACAGCGTGTTTCTCTACAAATGTTTCCTCTTTCTGTGCATTAACCTTGTGTTCTTGTTGGGAGTTAAACTGCCAGTTCCTCCCAGCCAACTGCAATGTCTCTCCCCCTCTTATGCCGGTGGTCAGACTTCTGAATAGGGAGTAAACACTTAATCTTCAGGAAAGGAATGTAATAATTGCCAAAAGTATTTTTTTTTCCTTTTTTTAATATCATACTTTTGTTCTATTTTGTAATCACTCTTGCAGGGGAGGTAACAGAGGACGAACTGTTTAATAGACTTCAGCAAATCAAAGATGGTCCAGAACAGCAGAATAACACACCCAGTGCTGAAACTGGAGAAGATCCAGTTGGTAAGTTTTCCATTTCTTTTCTTCTTTGACCGTTTCACTGTCAAATTCAGATATGATTTGTCACGTGTTAACTCTGCTGATTTTCAGTACAACCAGAAAGCTCTGAGGATCCTGCCAGTGGGGATAGTCTCCTGGATTGGCTGAACACAGTGAGGCGCACAGGCAACACAACCAGAACTGGTCATCGTGGAAACCAGTCATGGCGGGCAGTCAGCCAGACTAACCCAAACAGTGGCGATTTTCGCTTCAGCCTTGAAATCAGTGTGAACCGTAACCTTGCTGAGCAGCAGGCGGCTGCTGAAGGGGAGCAGGAGTCTCCAGAGGAATCTCCAGAGGGACAAGAAGTGGGGGCAAATGCTGAACCGCAGGTCCCCATGGAGACAGAAGTGGTTGAAGAACCAGTTGTAGAGGAGCTGGCTGTCATAGTGGAACCAGAACCAGAACCAGAACTAGAAGAGGTTGTTTCACAAGAGATTTTAGGAGAACCTCCCAGCTCACCTGCTGCCCCACCAGTACAACCCCCACTTTCTCCGTCTCCACGCAGAGGACAAAGGAGAGCCCGGAGTCGCAGTCCGGAACCACGCAGGACCAGGGCCCGTACAGCAAGGAGCCGCTCTCCTCTCAGCTTGGATCAGCTGGATGGTCTTGCTAATCTACGTCAGGCTCACAGTTCTCAAGGCCCTAACACTGCCACCAGTGCGCCCCCTGTGCCTCAAGTGGAGGGCAGTTCACGGACTCGACAACATGTTCTTTCCAGGCAAAGCACTGCTGACAGTGATGTTCAGCCACCTAGGGCTGTTGCAGAATTGGTCCCAGAGGCCCAAAATGTTGAATCTCAGGAAGGAGAAGCTGCTGGGGGAGAAGGGGGTGGAGAAGGGGGGGCAGCAGGGCGCCGTCCCCCTACTATTATGCTTGATCTCCAGGTGCGTCGTGTGCGTCCAGGTGAATATCGGCAAAGAGACAGCATTGCCAGCCGCACCCGCTCGCGCTCCCAGAACTCAAACAACACATTTCTTTATGAGAGTGAGCGTGGTGGATTTCGTAGGACTTTTTCACGCTCTGAGCGTGCTGGTGTGAGGACCTACGTCAGCACTATTCGCATCCCTATTCGAAGAATCTCTGATGCAGGTTTAGGAGAGGCAACCTCAATGGCTCTCCAATCTATGATTAGGCAGATTATGACTGGTTTTGGTGAACTTGGCTACCTCATGGATTCAGACTCTGATTCTTCAGATTCAAACCGTGGAGCCAACACACCTTCAGATCTGGGTGAAGCCCTCAACAACCCGGATGCTACTCCTGCTGCTGCTCCTGCTGCTGATGTTGATGAACCACCTGTGGCTGCTGGAGTCAGAGCAAGGACAGTTGAGACTGATACGGTTGAGGGCCTTGCCACTGTTCCACCTGCTTCTGGTGGCAGAGCTCGACCGAGACCACCTATCAGCCTAGAGGAGCCCAGCTCATTGCCCTTCCTACGGCTCGCCCACTTCTTCCTCCTAAATGATGACGATGAAGACCAGCCCCAAGGACTGACAAAAGAGCAGATTGACAACCTCTCCATGCGCAACTTTGGTGAGAGTGATGCCTTGAAGACTTGCAGTGTCTGCATAACAGAGTATGCAGAAGGTAACAAGCTGCGTAAGCTGCCCTGTTCTCATGAGTACCATGTGCACTGCATCGATCGCTGGCTGTCTGAAAACTCCACTTGCCCCATCTGCCGCAGGGCTGTCCTGGTATCGGCCAATCGAGAAAGTGTGGTTTAGTTCATTACAGACTGCAGGCCTTTTGTCTCAACCTAAATCTAATATTCCAAGTCCATGAGAGGCTTTTGAGGAAATGTGTCTCCACTGTTGAATTGTATTTCTTTCATACCATTTGTGAGTTTGATCATAATGCAGTTGCAGGTTTGATATGGGGTGCTCCATACAGTGACATTGGGACATATTCACTCTAGTAAGACATTTATTAATGCAGTCCAAAGTTAGACACAAGCAATGCATGCTGTTTAAATCAACCTGTAGTGACCAAGCAGTTTTTTGCACTGCGTCAAGCCATGTGCACAAGCAGATCTGTATCTAATAAAGAATCACCGGGTTATAAATACTGCACACCTGCAGGTAGTTCAGGCACTTCAAATCTCCTCTTTTGTATTAGCTCCTCAATGGCGCCTTTATATACTATAAGTGGGGTGTTGGTACAATTCTTAGTTACACCAATTCAAAGTATTAGCTGTAAATAAGCTTGTAAAAATAATTTTGAATCATACTATTTGTATCATTGAATTGGTTTTGGACTGTAAATGATGTCATGAACATTAGGGTAGTGTTGGCCACAGTTACTCTATCATAGCATCTCTAAATTTGGTGTTAAACAAATAGGTGGTATCAGTGTACACAGCAGAATTAGAGATTGTGATGTCCACAGGATGTAGGACATTAATTGGTTTGCCATTTACAGTGTGACTTGTACTCTCCTTTTTTGTTTACCTGAAAGAAAGAAAGACAGAAACAAACAAACTACTATTTTGGAGTGGCATATACCATGTGAATTCTCAGTGTGCTGAAAAAAAGAAAGAATGATGTACAGTAATAAGGGAAAGAGAAATTCAGCAAGGTTACTTTTGCAAAGCACAAGTTTATTTTGGACTCATGACATCTTTATTTTCTTGATCATTAAAATGATTGAGTAGTATTCATACCAGAAATTAGGGATGTCTTAATATTGGTAGTAGATTTTGGAGTTGAGATCAAGTTGTTGGCATGTGAATTTCCCCACCTCGAAAATACTATACTAACAGGCATGACATTTCAGACATTTAAATATAGAAGCCTTTTCTTTTTTCCCCCTCACATGTAAAAGGACATTTACTTTTTAATGTATAAACGATTTCACAATCATTTTGTGCTAACATCCTTTCGCTAGTGGTCTGATTCATAATTTTGCCACTAACATAATGGATCATCTTTATTAATTGACTGATTAATTAGGTTCTCTAAGCTGGTATTGGCATAGTGTGAAATGACCAGAAAAAAACTAAATTGGAATGTGGCCTTCTCAACCTCACCTCAATATACAAGAGACAAGTTATTAATCCAAAGGTTCGGGTGTTGGACATTTACCAAGTCTGAAATAAGTCACAGAATTGTCCTGTCGCCTCAGTAAGGCTCCAGAAGAAAGTGAGGATGCCCACCCACTGTGCTCTCTCTCTGTCTCACGAGCAGATGCTCCATATCAGTGTGCAATACATGCAAAAGTGAAAGTACGGCAATACAAACCACGATATAAATGTATGCTATTCTTAAAAAACTGTTGTTAATGGCTAAAATCTTAAATGAAGACTTATTATGTTTTAAAATGTGTTGAAGTTCATTTTATTTTATTTAGAAGTTCTGTAGATTTTAATAGCACTGTTGATGAACAGGAACACTGGCTGAGGGAAGAAAAGGGCATCGCTATTAATGCCATCCTGTCATGTTTCTTGTTTCACTGTTTTGATGTCTTTATCACAATTATTACTGCCCTTCTAGGGAAGTTTGAATGCAAGACGTTGTCATTGTTGAAAACCATAAACATGTAAATGAAATGTATGTTCCCTCTTAGGCCATGCTTTAGTTTTGGCCTTGTTCTGTGACCCACCCAGTGCAGTATGTTAACTGGGTGTTAAATGAAACTAACCGCTGAATTAAAGTTGTTATGCTACAAAATGCATTGCCGTCATGCATTCTGTATGCTGACTGCGCTGTTTAATCATTTTATACTGCATCCCAAGGCACACCTTAGGAGTTCTTCTAGCTTATCTTAATTTGCTCTTATTTCCATTTTTATCTTTGATGTGAATGTTTTTTTGATATTTCTTTCCTGCCAGTTCTTATTTGGGTTTTTGTTTTTCATTTATCATATGATCCTTTAAAGCTGATCCTAACAACTTTGGATGATGAGCATGGGGATGGTGTGAAGAGCAAGTAGAAGATGTGTCTGTGTTCCCTTCCTACCAGTGTTGTTAAATCACACTCATTCGCTCACTCACTCATAGTCTGTATCACTGAATATAAAATACGCTCAGTGCCCACTTTATTAGGTATCAAACAATACAGCATCTCTGCTATAACGCCTACCTCACTGAGTTTATATTTTTTTCAGGTTTCAATTAGAAATGTATAAATTCAATTATATATTTATTACAGAGACTGTGCAGTCCAGTACAACACCATCACTAACTGTGACCTAAATACTAAAAAAGTTTTTTTGTTGACTGTCAAAAAAGACTGCACGAGATGGATCTTAAAATGGCAGAAAGGTTGTTCTGGATGTCATTAGGCTGCACAGGTGAACATGATGCAGTGGCCACTGAGTGTATGTGTAATCACATATGCATTTGACCGTGTTATGGTTGTTACTAGCACCCCTACAGGCAGGAATTGTCAAAATCCTCATTCATTTCTAGGTGACAGACAAAAAATGCCTCAATGTACGTGAACTTTGAAACTAATGCTACAGTCACAGAGCCCTGAGGGAGTGTTATTTTTGATCTGGGTATAACAAGCTACATGCAGTCAGTTTTGTCTGGTACAGACCATAGACTGTATATGAAAAGGTGCAGACATTGGTGAAGCCTGGTAGAAAGCAGTTCACAGCGGAGGAACACGGAAGTGTCGGTGTCAAACCACAGTGAGGATGGCGCTGCGGGCTGTTGGGAGTTGTTTGTCGCATTTTCAGAGGAACTGTTTCAAGGTAATTTATATCATTATCTGCTACTTTAGAGAACCGCCAACACTGCATCTGTTATGGTTGTTTCCTTAGTTACTCAGGACTGAAACAGGCTTAGACTTTCGAAACGTTTCGAAATACTGCAAATAGCTAAATTACCCATTTGAGGGACGGGCTCATTTGATTTGACTCTCAGCTTACATTTGTAGACTAAATACAGTGTATTAGTTTGCTACATCGCTGCCCGGCTACATAAATGTTTTGCTGGTGTTACTACACTGTCCTTTCAGGTGCTTTCAGTATGCAGTACACAGTGACCACCAGGGGGCGCGGTTGGCACTGGAATAAATTGCTATCCCTTGTGTTAAATTCGTCAACACCAATTAAGCTAATTAAATACATTTATTCCTCTCACCTCTTTCAGATTGTCTCCTTTCAAACACGAGGGGATGTCAGATTCAAAAGAAGCTGCCCAGTTGAAGTGAGCCATCTGGACCATTTGGTTATCACTGTGAAAAGTGTACCAGACACCATCAACTTTTACACCTCAGTCCTTGGCATGGAGGTTGTCACTTTCAAGGTATTCCTTCATTCGATTAATTCAGATGTATTTATTGAGAATATCAGATGTGCAGATAGTGTAAATATAGGCCTAGTTGCCTTTGCTTTTCCCACTCATGTACAATGATATTTACTTTTGTCCTGACACCCATTAGCTGCTGGTCTGTTACAGATTGTATTTAATTACTGACTGATGAGTGAGGTTCTCAAGCTTCAAGCTTTCAAGAGTGAAAATGTCCAGACATGGACTTAAAATTAAATGTGGACTTTTCCTAACAACTCAAGCCAGAATAGATCTATTTACCTGTAGCTTCATCTCAATGTACACATGACAGCTTAAGTTTTTAATTCAAAGGTTCAGCTGTCGGACATTTACCAAGTCTGAAAAAATTCTCATCATTGTCCTTCTGTCTCAGTAAGGCTTCAATAGAAAGTCAGGATGCCCGCCTGCCTCATGAGCAGATGCTCCATATCAGGGTGCAATATAAACCATGATATAATAATGCTTAAATTAATGCTCAGAAGCATTTTATAAAACAATAATAATATTATACAGATGCATTACTTATACAGGGATCAAGGAAAAAGAAATACTCTTGTGCTTTTGGTGTAAGAGAGAATCCACTAGATGGCAGGCTTTGATCAAAAGTCAGCCACTCAGTCACTCACGAGGGACCTTGAACATTCAAACACTTCTTAACACCCATTCATGTCATTTCTGCATCATGTAGGGAAACCGTAAGGCTCTGGGTTTTGGGCAGCAGAAGTTTAACCTTCACCAGCTGGGTCAGGAGTTTGAGCCAAAAGCCAAGTATCCAACCTCTGGATCTGCAGATCTGTGCCTTATAACCAAAACCCCTCTGGCTACAGTAGCTGAACATCTGAAGGTACCTCAGCCAACATTACAGACTGTCTTGAATAACTAATGTCTCTCTTAATCCTGTAAGGTGGCTGCACCATTTTAAAACCACTTGACCTCTATTCGACTTTGTATGTCACATTTGTTTAGGTGCCACTGCAATGTTCAGTCTCAGTTTCTGCTCTATCTCCTCTTCTGCAGGATTGTGGAGTCAAGATAGAAGAGGGTCCAGTGCAGAGGACTGGGGCTGTGGGGACCATCACCTCACTGTACTTCAGAGATCCAGACAACAATCTCATTGAAGTGTCGAACTACAACCAGTCAACATCAGAGGGGTCTTCCTGAGACCTCTTCGGCCTTATTTGTGAACACATGAAAATACATCCAAACTCTGCACCAACTCTGTCCGTCACGCCTACTTTGCACAATTACTGTTTCAGCTATGAGGCTTTGAGACTAAAATGACTGTAGTTCAAACACTAGATTTAGACTGGCCTAGATAACATCGGTTGGCTGTGGAAAGACGCATTTCCTGTGTAGTTCTGCTGACTATTAGTTACTATTTTAATTATGTGTGGAAAAGGGCTGTTTTGTTTTTTGTAATACCATGAAAGGTGAAAAAGTCAACACCTGACAAAGTTTAGTTATATAAACAAAGGGTTACACATGAGGATTTTTCTCTCTGTGCAACCAAAAAGTAATAAAAGGTTCTTCCTTGTTCTTGTTGCAGAATAACTTGCCCATTTGAATGAAAAACAAAACAAAACAATTTTCCATTGCTTGTGATTCATAATGTTTTACTGAAATAATATGAATGTTACTTAATAATCAAAATAAACACAATTTTCCAATTTGCTGTATATTACAACAGCTGTACTGATGTGCTGGGTGTAAATCTACAAGCTGCCGTGGAGTTTAATGCAGAGACAGTGATGGCAAAAATCGTCAAACCTACATGTTTTTGACATTCAAAAAACGCAAGACAGAGACAAACAAGACTGTTAAAAAACTGAGTAAGTACATGAGTAAGCATTGTGCAGCAAACACACACAATTTGTTTGTTGGTCATCTGGTTAACACTTCATGCAATATAACTACTGTGAAATTCAATGTCACTCCCTCAAAAGTTGAATTTACAATTATTTACACACTATACTTTTAAAGGTCATTGCTTGCAGTTTGAATAAAATAAAACTTAATCACATAGCTTCTCACCTTGGATTTGCTGGTTGCATGTACACTATGTGTGATGAAACTAAATTTTGAAAAGAGTCTTGAAAGATTTTGATCCAACAAAGATTCAATTCGGATTTAAACTGATTCTAATAGTTAAAACAGAGGGTTGAGATAAATGGTGTGAAAATGCTCTTCTTGCCTGAAAGATAATTAGTTTTCATATCAGGCACTGTGCACCGAATCTCTATTATTTGGCACCTTTGCTTGCATATGTTTCAGCATGATGATTTTCAGCAAAATGGAAATCCCCAGTGCTCAATATTACATCATGTATGTTGTTCAGCAGTAATGTCTTAACTCTGCCTCAGTGAAAACAGGGGTAGAGAAATATCACAGTTACTGATGTGGCAAAAGAAAGGAGGACCCAGACACGCAGGACCAAATTGGAGTCTTTAATGGCAATGACAACTAAGGCTTATAGGCTATATTTTGGGATAACGCAATGGGCTTACCGATGATGTAATGAAGAAAAATCATGTGCAGACCTTGTTTAGCAATGTGGAAATAACAGAATGTGGGTAACTGATCAAACGAAAGGTGAACGAGAGTAACTTACCTGCCTCTAATTGAAGTCTTATATGTAAGAAAGACATATTCCTCAACATCAACAGTTCACTTCAGGTTTTAATCACATTTGCTTTACAAGCTTATTGATGAACTGCCTGTTCTGAACAGTCAACAGACTAAAGTCCAACAGCAGAGCAACTATGCTCACAGGAAGACTAAAGTGCCTCCTTGCTGGCATTTGAAGGAAGGAACACACTTACAAAGACTTTGGAGTCTAATGAATTTATTGGATCATTTAAGGCCAAGCCAGACTGTTGTGCTCTATAAACTGTCAACTTGCACAGACAGGCTGTGTCCCAACAATGTTTTCGTGTAGGCCTATGAGTCCTGCTTAATCCACCAGATTAATTTCTAGTCTTGTCTACTTGCTATCTATTTTATGGCTAATTTGGTTATTTGAAAAGCCTATGTAAATACTGCTACACTTAGAAATCCCAAGTATTTGTATTTTGTTTGGAGGTTCCAAATGACATACCATGCTATCACCTTTCTTATCATGGTTAGCATGTAAATACAAAGATGTGGATCAAGACTTTGGTCTGGAACTTGTTTCCGTGTTTCCGTGTTCGCTGGGTGGTGATAATGTTGCACACAGAACAATACAACACTGCAATAGTGACAGAACGGCCATTTGCTGGTGAAATTCACTTTTTGAGAGTTACTGGTGAGTTTTCACATTCGTCAGAAGGCAATGCGAGTGTGAACTGCGAGGACTGAGTGATGCCAACCTCATGCTCATTGCCTGCTCGCCCAAGCTTGGCTACCATCTGTTTCCACTGAGAGTGCGCCTTCCAATACTGTGGAAGCAGCTCTGCTAGTGCTCTCATCATAACAGCCCTTTCTGGCAGTGATACCCTTTCTGCTTACACCCGCAGCAATGGAAGCAACAGGTGGGCCCTTTCTGAATACCAATGTCCCCGGGCATCTCCTTACAGATTGCTATATGGCATGGACATAACCGTGTCATCCCCTCGTTCCCATTGAAGGACGTTGGTGTATTGGTGTGTTCCAGTTCTGCCGCTTACCTCTTCCAAGCATTTTGCATACCTCCCTTGCCAACCCCAGTGAAATGATGGCATCAGAGGAGAAGACTCCCTCCTTCCTGGGAGGAGACCATCGCTGCTACAGAGAGGTGAATGATATTGGACATGTACACACTTAACAGCCACATTGCAACACAACTGTTATGCATGCCAACAGTAAGGCAATTGCTGAAATGCTTCCAACCATGCAAATGGCTGAAATTCATAGATTTGACATGCATGTGCTGTATCCATGGATTCGTGCCCAGCTGAGAGTATATCACATTCCTAAGGGCCTTTGCTTCTGGTGACTACCAGAGGGGAAGTCTGTTAGAGGGAAGAGTATGTAATCATAGAACTGGGGTTACATCCAGGACAACTTGTATTGTCTTTTACTATTGTCTTTTACTACTTTCACAAGATTAAAGACAACTTCTTCTTCTCATGTACATCGATTCAGAGTAGAAGTGAATTACAGTACTATAATCATATTTCATTATGATCCTTGGCAGTTGACCTGCTCTTTTTTTAAATAATTCTACAAACATACAAATAATGTGTTCAAATAAGTAATTTTTTATTATGGTTTGTCAGAAAATACAGAAAGAATTATGCAATATAATAAAGAGTACTTAACAGCTATCTGAACATTGTAGCACTTGTTGTAAAAACCTTGGTTGCTGTACATTTTATTAAAGCTAGTCATCTCTTCATTCATATTTTCACTTGACTATAAATGTCAGTCAGGTGACTGTTGGATTCTGTCCTGAAGAAGGCAAATTAACAATTGTTTGTTTAGCACAGTCATACAGTATTAAGGGCAATATTTTGCACAGTATTTAATTATTATTCAATACAGAAAGATCTATGCTTTTCCCTTTAACTTGATTATACTTCATATCTCAATAAAATCAAATAATTATAGCATAGAGTACATAACATAAATATTTACAATGGATTGAGACAAGTGGAAAAATTTGGAAAAATATAAAATAATCAAAACGTTGTGTAATTATAGTGTACAAGGTAGGGGACTACAGCTGATGCTCATAAACATGAAGTGCGTCAGGGTAAAGGGTCATACTGTAAGTTGGACATGTGATATTTTCGGCGTTGTCCACAAAGATGTCCTGATCTTTAAATGTTATTTACTGTAATGCCACAAGTACAGTGTCTTTAAATAAATATATTTTATTACTTAAAGTTTGAAGGTTACTTGATTTTCATTCATGTATTTATATGTGTGTCTGTAAATGTTCATTGCAGCTGTGAGAGAAGGGAGGTGCAGTTCTCATGTTTGTCCAGCTCGTCCACCACATCAATCAGCCTCTCAACCTTCTCTGATGGAAGCACCGTCCCTGCGTTGTTTCTGAACTTCTTCCTCAGGCTCTCATTGGTCAGTGGGTTGCGCCAGTGACCGTAGAAGGTGTCACAGCGGCCCTTCAGGGTGTCTCCTCCAGCAAGTGTCACCTGGACTTCACCATACATGCAGTTGAAGTTAGCCGGGTTGTCGTGGGGATGCTCCATGTGAACACGGCTCAGCAGAGCGAGCAGCTCAGGGCGACTCATGGCAGAGGGTGTGAAGGACTGCACAGTCACCTCGCCATCCAGGAGGGCGCTGCAAGCATTGAACTGGAAGGAGTGGCGTGCCTCATGCTCTGACTCAGGGAAAGGCCTGTTGATGTACTTTGATTTGGGGACTCTGAGCTGGATGTCCTGGATTTGAGCTGGGGAAATAGTGCCAGGACCAACTCCCACAAGAAGCTTATGGACCGAGGCTGCAGCATCTGCCACCCAGTGCATCCCCAGATGGGCGGGGAAACGCTTGAAGCCTATGTCCTGCTCCTCTAGCAGGAACATATGGCTGTCACCACTGGGTGATTTTAAAGGCTGTGGCACGTAGTCTTCATAAAAAGCACTGAAGCCGGCCACGCCTGCGACAGCGTCCAGGACCAGGGGGCTCGCCTCTAGGCCTCTGGAGGCCAGCAGGGCAGCTTCCAGCCCCAGACGTGAAGCATTGCCGATGTGGAGGGG
>NW_019525007.1:38836-55468 GCF_002814215.2 Seriola lalandi dorsalis | reverse complement strand
ACAGTATCTATTTTCAACAGGACTCACGCTATGAGGCGCTCACCTCTTGGGGATGTTGTGGGCCTCATTAGAGAACCTCATCAGTCGTCCCTGGATCTCAAGGCCGACATTGAAAGCCAGCAGGAAGTCCAGGCCACTAGGTTTTCTGTTAGTGGGCATCATGTCACTGAGTGCTAACACAGCAGGAAGGACTGCTCCTGAGGGATGAGTGGCAGGGTGCCACGTATCATCAAAGTCCATGGAGTGAGTCTGAAGCAAGAAGACAACTTTTTTAGCACTGTAATAATTGTATACCTATTATAGCGCACAGAAATACGTTGTGTAAACTAAACACAGTGAAATGGTTATTCATTACTTTTGTGTGCTGATAGAAAGAACATGATGTTACTGTGCAATATGAAATTAATGTGCCTTCTTTAGAGATAGAGGTCAAGCAATGTTTGCAGGCATAAAAAATTTGAATTTCTGCAGAAAGGTAATGTGGGGTCAATTCAGTATTTTTAGCAACGCCTCCTGTGGTTGGCTGCCTAGATTGTACCATAGCTGAGTAATTAGTGCCCCTGAAATTGTCTGGTGTACTGCGGATAATGGTAACATATCTGTTCCACCTATTTATACTCACCGCCACTCCATTGACAAAAGCTGCCAGTGTCGGGGAGAGCCTGGTGCCCCTGCGTCCGTAGACAGAGCTGATGTCATCAGGAGTGTACATGTGCTGACGGGAAAAGACAGAGACAAGTAAACACAGGGAGTATTATACAAAATATGAGTCACAGTTTCTCAGTTTTCACACACGTACATTCAAAATAGATCTTTACTTAAAATAGCTCATGACTCCTTCAGCTAAAGAAAGCTGGATATTTGTGAGTCATATGTCAATCAAATACCTGTGTCCAAGTTACATAATTCAATTCAGCATAATAATAATTTAGTGTTTTTTCATCTTATTTCAACTCATCCATCAATGTACATTTGACCCATGACAACTTTTCAAATAGGCATTTGCTTTCATCTGTCACATTCGTCCCTTTTTTCCCTTCCCCTCCTGTGCCTCACCTGACAGTGCTGCAGGGCCAGTTCAAACACGTCTGTCGTGCTGCCAATCACACCAACCCCAATGCTGTCCAGCACCATCCTTTTGCTGCGGTGGAGGACTACGGAGGACAAGTGCTGGGGCTTTATTTCACTGATGAACTTCCCAAAGCTGGCTGTGACTGTGTCCTCAGGGGCCGGGCACTTCAAAACTGCAGAGGTGAAGGAATGATGTGTAAAGAAAGAAGAAAAGAATGCAGAAGTGATTATTAGAAGATTATTCATCTTTAATGTCCTGTGGCTGAACAACAGAATATACATTTGCTTGAGTTTGAGAATAAAGTACATTGTTTTGTTACAGGCTGAACCAATAGCGTAATATGTCAGTCTGTGTGGCAGGGTTGTACTGCTTTTTGGACAGTAGGGTTAAGTAGTGCCAAAAGTCTGTAGAGCCTAACTCAACGTCTACTTGCCAGCTTTTTTCCTAGGCTTTCATCTACATCTTACTATCTTCATAAGCAAATTCAAGTTACCTCATTTGTAATGAAGTGGGGAAAAGGATAGTAAGAAGACAGGAAGTCAGGATTAATTAACCAACTATTGTAGTGAGGCTGGATTACCTTCCACTGCAGAATTATGCAGTCCTCTGACAGCCCATGCTGGCATAATGATTTTCTGTGGAACAAGTATAGACAGTTGAATACACATGAAAGCTACTAAGAAGTACATTTACTGCATTACCTCAGATTACTTAAATCAGACTGTAGTGGACATTACCATAATATCACTCACTCTGTCTTCCTCCTTTGAAAGGTGTGTTATTGGTGAGTACATGGTGCAAATTTAATTATCTAAAATTTTGTGTTAAATCTTTCAGCGGTCAGTCAAGTCAAACGGTTTTAATATGCCTGCCTATCCTCTTTATTCATTCTAGCAAAAATAAAAATGACACCCGTCATTACTGTCTAATTAATCTAATTAAAAACACCTGCAAAAATAATGAGAATATTTACCTGCAGTTTGGACATCATGGTTTCAGTATAGTGTTTTTGTCACGTTCCTGTTTTTCTTCTACTTCTCTTCTCTTCCAGCTGTCTCCTCCTTTTTCTCTAGTGATGAAGAAGTTGTGAATGATGCTGTTTCTCAGTTGGAAGGTGCCTGCCTTATAAAGACTTGACAGTAACTTTCGTTTACCTAATGGAACAAGGAAGAGTTCAAGGGTGGAATTTCCATCGTACTCACCATTAATATAATCAGCCCCATCAGAGGAGGTAACACTGTGGGCTGGTCAGGACTATTTCATTAAACTCCTCCTACAGCCAGGTAAGCCTTATTTATGACAAACCTGCATCTCTGCTTCAGGACACGTCACATCTGTGCAAGCATCTTGACGAAGTAAGGCTTCATTTTGATTATTTACAATAATAATAATAACAATAACAATAATAATAATAATAATAATAATAATAACAATTATTATTATTATTATTATTATTATTTTCATTTTTTTTAATAGAGCACTTTTCAAGCAAAAAACACAAGTGCTTTCAATATGATGATTTAAGGTTATTGATTAACATAATTTTTAAGATGGTGAATACACAGGGTAGAAATATAAAACTTATTAACTGTACTTTAATATGTCCTTGCCTGTCATCAGTGTCTTATCTATGACAGAAAAGATTATTCATGCAAACAGCTGCTGTATTTAAGACATTTAACAGGAAAGTTGAAAACAGCTCTTCTCTGTCTCTTGGGCCTTGACTCTTATCAAATAACATCTAATACAAAGTTTCTTTTTGAATTGTGTTTGTATTTTCTTTTAGTTTACAGCTCGCACCCCAGTAAGATTAGTGTTTATTTGTTTATTTGTTAGAATCCCCATTAGCTGTGCCCTAGAGCACAGCTAGTCCAATCTAGTCTATTGTGGTATCATCAGTTAAGGGTCCTACTTATGTCATTAGGTTTACAGTGATTAGCCTTTTCATTGCTATCTAATCTTTTTCTGAGACACTAAGCTGTAAGTTGTTATTTCCAACTACAAACATTAAAGTCTCTTTCTGAATGTTACTTACAGTACTCACAATACATTTGCAAATTATTGCATCTGTACTGCATTATATCATTCACCACTCACTACATTTTAAATAGGTACAGGCCATAATTCATTCATAGATATCTTGTCTTCGTCATTACATTTTTTAAAAACATTTTGATATTCTTTGCCAGCTGTTTCAGCAAAACATCCATTTGACAACAAAGACACTATGGCAGCATTAGATGGGTTTCCAGCCAGTTTCTATGGTGAACCAGGAGTGTTGGGCATGTTATCCAATGGGATCAGTGCATTCCTCGTACTTCTGCAGAACTTCAATGAAGCGCATACTGGCATTGCACCAGTAGGAGTGGAGAACATCCTTGCAGGTAAAAACTGCAGTAAATGTGCTTGAAAATATTTTAAAAAGTAATATAAAGTAATATAAATATAATTTACAACAATCTTTACAGGTGTCCATCTCATCTTAATTGGTGGTATATGCCAACTGGTGGCTGGACTGCTTTCCTTCAGAAAATATGATCATCTGAGTGGCACTGCCTTCATTGGCTATGCTGCTCTTTGGAGCAGTTTTGGTGCCACTCGAATCTACTTTGGTGCCTTTGATGAAACTCCTACAACAGTATCTCTAGCAGATCAAATGGCGAACAACATTACCTTGTCCACCAATGTGACGAACAGCTCCTGTCTGAATGCTACCGCAGAGGCTTGCCACTTATTTCTGTCCATAAAAGAGTCGGCGATTGCTGGTCTGGTCCCCTATATCCTTCTGTCGTTCCTCCTAGCCTTCTGCTCTGCCACAGTCAACTACATCATGCCTTTTGTTTTTGGGGCTATCACAGCCACCTTAATTTTTGAAGCAGTAGCTGTAGTAGCGAGCTCCTGGGCTCTTGTGGTCTCTGGGGTTCTTGAGTTGCTCATTCTACTTTTTGCCATCTATGGTTCGGCTGCACTGCTCGTCAAAGGTCTGAGTCAGCGTCTAGTCCTCAAAGGCTTTGGTACCCCTCTCTTTAATGTTCTCCTGCTAGGGACCGCCAACTCAGCAAGCGCCCAGAGCATTGGCCAAGAGAAGAAGAAAAACACAAAATACGCAGAGCCCATGGCCTTGGGTTTCTTCTGTGACACTATTGCCCCCTTTATCTTTGCTTTCTACAGCTTTGGGTACATGAAGTCCTTTGGCTTAGGAGCTACATGGGTCTCAATCATCTCAGTCACCCAGCTGTTCTCAAGCTACTACGCCCATCTGCGCCAAGATTGCTACCACACGACTAAGTTTGGTCTTCATGCTACATATTGGCTCATCAAGGCTTGGGATGAGTTTGTGCTATCTGTTCTGATTGTAGAGGAGAGTACAGTGGTCTCAGGCAGGCAAGCGATGGTGGGTGACTGGTTCTTTGTGGCGGCAGCCTTGGTGCTCTGTGTGGGAAGCTTGAACATGGATGTCCTGGAACTGATCCACAACATGTTCTTTGTCCTGCTCACAGTCTCAACAATCCCCCAGATCCCTCTCCACGGTTACTACATCTTCTTTGGTGTGGCTTGCTCCCTGTTCACTGCAGCCTCCCTGTATGGTACCTTCTCACGTCTCATCAACACAATAGCAGAGAAGTCTCTCATCCCTGTTGGCCCACAGCCCCTCTCCACTGAACAGCTACAGAAAGCTTTCAAGTGCAACAGGTCCAGACAGGGAGACCACGAAGTGCTTCAGGCTTCAGATGCCCTGTTCTACCTTTCAAATGGGGTTGCAGCTCTCTCAGCCGTCCATGCACGTGTCTCAAGCACAAATCCTTCCTTCCTCAATCTGACTGTCCCTTGGGTCCTCATCTCTGGCGCCATCATCCAGATCCATGTCAGCCGGCTGCAAGTTACAGGAGGTGGGCGTTTTGGATCTGTCATCTCGTCCTTCTATGTAGCAGTGTGGGCAACCTGGACCTGGTTTAGGTTTGCAGGTATGTTTGTACAAACATGTGATTAGATGGAGATTTGTTCCGACTGAATTACCCAAAATTCTTATCACATTTTTTTTCAGGTGACCTGCTACAATTTCCCACAGAAGCATCCTACGGTTTTTCAGCAGGAGTCATTGCTTTCCTGGTCATTAATGCTTTCCTCATGATGATAGGTAAGGTTGACCACATTGTTTTTTAAAAAGAATTATTACTGTCCTTTTTATTATTATCACTAGTTGAGCCAGTTGTAATTCCTTCCACCGTTCATATCAGCTGCCTACAAGAACCTGGTTTTGCTGGTTCTAACAACAATCATGGAGGTTGTTCTGGTCTGTTTCCTGTTGTCCACCCTGCAGCGACTGCCATACCAGCTAGAAAGTAAGGGTAAATCATAATATTTTAAAACTGTAGTCTTCTATTTACATTCTCTCTGAAAAATATCCTTGTATTCAATAAAATATTGTGACAACCTGTTCTTCGCAGTTGCCATGCTTGCTCTGCTTTCAATAATTTGTATATATGGAGCTCTGGCATCACTGGTCAACTGCATCTTCTCACAGAGACTGCTACCTATGGGCCCTCCCTTAATGAAGGTAAGCAATGAAGACACTCCTATTGAGTTGTATTCTTTCTGTTATTTTGGTCTGTTTGCTTGATGAATACCTTGCTTGTTCCATGGCCTCCCATAGAAACAAATGAAACGGGAATCCTCTCCAGAGACGCCTTGTCCAGTGGCAAATTCACGACTCACCGGTGGTCTCCTGAAGATCGCTGCCCTTCTGGAGGAAGGTGGAGTCTGTGGTATTCCTACAGACACAGTCTACGCCCTGGCCGCCTCCTGCAAGAATCCCCAGGCTATAGAGAAGATCTACAACATTAAAGTAAAAATTGAAAAATAAGGTGTTGGTTGAAGTGTAATATGGGACAGATCATTAAATGTAGTTTCCACACTGTGTGAAACTCATCGACCTGTTGTCTGTGACCTGCTCCAGGACAGACCAGCAGAGAAGCCCATCTGTATCTGCATCTCTAGCGTGGAGCAGCTGGTAGAAGCCAAGCCTCCCTTCAGTCCTCTGCTCTGGGAGTTCATGAGGAACGTGTATCCTGGAGGCATCAGCTGCATTGTCAGCAAAGGCGACTGGCTATCGAGGCTAGGTAAACTTGGCAGCTGCAGTTAAACATCTTTGTCTGAGATAAATAAATGACAGTTACCAGTATCCACCTCGACCTTTAAATGATCTTGTGCAGGAGTGGGACCAGCTTATGACCGTGTTGGCACCAATGACAGCATCATGATCCGCGTCCCTGACCACACTGTGACCTGCCACCTATGTGACATCACCGGACCCCTTGCCATTACCTCAGCCAATCCCAGTGGAGAGGCAGACAGCACCCACCACAGCATGGTCATCAAGTAAGTGTCTTTTCGCAGAATTTTGCTGCACTCAAGTCCTCATGCATGTCGGCTGTTATTCAGCTGACCCATTACACATCGTGCCATGTTTCAGAGTATTACCAACTTCGATGTTGAGTTCCTTTCAAAAGATGGATGCAATCTCATCAGTTGTACACTATTGAATTTGAATTTTACTTACCTATTAAAAATAACTATTCAAAAAAAATTCTGAAATACTATTTATGTTTTTGCCACAGTCGACTGGGACACAAGATCCAAGGGGTTCTGTGTGATGGGAACTCAAATGAAATTGTTGCTTCTACTGTGGTCAACTGCCTGAGGATTGATGAAGGTAAAAAAATCAAATTTCTCACTTAAAACTATTATTCTTTTATTACAAACAAACACTTTCTCACTCAAGTCTATCTTATTCTGTCCACAGGGACCATCACCATTGTGAGGGAAGGCTGTGTCCCTGCAGTAAAGGTTCAACAGATCTTTGACAGAGTGAAGAGCACTATGGTGTGATCATCATATACCTCACTTTTTAAGCCTCTTCTTCTTCTCCTGCATTTCCAAGGGCTTCCTTAAAAAACTATGAAGCGGATACAGTGAAATCTAATGTAGTGGTGGTTGTACCTTTCCTTTTTGTTGGTGTAAGTGTTCCAATAAAATCACTAGCCTACTATTACAATATTCAATGTTGCTTCTTCTTCAAAACCCATTATTGTAATCTTATATTATCAACAAAAGATATATTTCACATGACAATGCCATGTAATACGACCAAAGCATCGAAGAATAAATTAAATACATTTTCCACTAGATTATGAAGTGTTTTCACAAACAATTGAGATGTAAAGAAATTAAGTAATGCAAAGTTCTCTCCTGTTGCTATTTCTGTTTAAGCTTATTGTGCATTCATGTGCTACATTTCTCTACAAATAAACCACATTTAAATAATGTGTATTCTGATTTGTATCATAAAAGCATAATGAATCTGCTAAGATGACTGAATGTGTCATTGAATATGAAATGAAACTCAGTGCATTGATCTGTCATAGATAAGATAAGATGCCAAGATGGCAGGACAATAGATAGTTACCTCATGACTTGGCAGACACTCTGCATAGTGAAATTAGAAATAGAAAATAGAATTTGTGGTGTGTCATAATCTAGTGGAGAAGTATGAACACTTGTTGGACCTCAGCCTAAGCAGCATGGATAGTGTGCAAGCCTGTGGTAGTCATAGAGAGAGAAGACAACAATGAGATTTTTACATCTCCTCTGGAGAGGTACGGAAGAAGAGAATTACTGTGTGAATGCCTCTGGGTACATCTTGTGGTGCACAGATGTTGAGGTAATCTCCCAGTCCTGTTTGTCACCTTACAATCACGAGTCAACCATTTTATCTACCAAATAAATTCCCCTCCATCCTGCTAACTGCTGTGGATATTCCACCACAAGCCAACAGTATAGCGCAATCAGCAGCTATGAGAGCCAGCACTAGTGATACCTCACTATCCAGAGAGTATACAGGTCTATCTTAAGGCCCCCTTTTGGGAAATCGGACCACCCATCCGTGCTCTTGCTACCTGTTTACAAGCAGAAAGTTAAGAGTGAGAAACCCTTGAGGGCAGTTCAGTGCTGGTCAGCAGGCCAACAAGCTTACTGGGTTGTTTTCATTTAACAGACTGGTTGGCTTTTATGAACCCACTGCACCTGAATGAGTATGCCGAAACAGCTGCTATAGGAATATCACTGCCACAGATTCAAGACATAATTAAATAATGAAATGACCGAAATAAGAAAAAGGTGTACTGTCCTCAGACATCACCTCAGAAGTGATTAAAAGACAAATGATTATGTAACACTAGTGTAAAACCTGTGTGGTTTGTCAGAGTTGTAGATTCTGTACTGATGTGTCATGTGGAAATGCCTATCAAAGGCACACTGAAACCACTCTCTTTGCCTTTGCCTAATGAATACAAGCAAACTCTCAAAATTTCCAGTCAAAATGTACCGTACATCTAGAAGGAGGAATGCTGCAAGACAAGAAAATCACACATAGGAACAAAAATATAGTCCTGAGTGAGAAGAAGAGAACAATTCATGTGAGATGAGATGTTTTCCACATCTCTAGGGATTATGCAAACCAAACAATTAATTCAATTTTTATAATTGGAATAATAACTTGGATCTTGTTACTAAGAGATAAGATAATTATACTGAACTTAGACTGTCTTAATATCCAAAGTCGGACTAACCCTGCTTTTTCTACATTGGACTAAAATAACACAACTTAGCAAGAGGTAGTGACATGAATTTAGTGGTAGCTGACAAACACTTGACAGACATTTTAAGTTTGACAGAAATGGAGAAAATTAGTTTTCATTGATTTTGCTGCTGTGGAAAAAAAGCCAAGGGCAGTCACAGGGCTGACATGTAGGGACAGACAAGCATTCATTCACACCTACAGGCAATTCACCCATCATCAATTAACCTAACCTGCACGTCTTTGGTCTGAGGGAGGAAGCTAGAACACCCAGAGAGAACCCACGCCGACACGCAGAGACACTCCACACTGAAATAACTCTCTTGGGAATTTTCATTACATAATAAATACATGTGAACATCACAGCAAACACTCATAATTTCCCATACAAAATGTTATGCATGTTTTGAAGAAGGAATATTGCAAGCCAAGAAAAACACACAAAGTTCTAATTCTAAGTGACTGACCGAAAGAGAACAATGGATTTCTTTGTCTCCCACAGCTCTAGCGAATTAGTCATGTCATTATAATTGAAATGATAACTTGTATGGAATCCAATAAAGTCAACAAAGAAAAAAACAAACGCACTTTCTTGGACTCATGATGCACCATCCCTTATTTTTAAGAAATGATGTGATTGTGAAAGTATTATCGTGTCATTGTGAGGGCTTCTTTGATAATAATTAGAATACAAATACAAATTCTGTCATACCAAGAAAACACCTATTTTTTCACTTTTGAAAGTTTCAGCTCAAATCCATTGTAATTCGCACCTAATTAGCAATACTGAAAAACATTCTCAAGTTCAGTGAACAACTCCATTTGTTTTACATCTTCAAAACTCATAAAACTAACAATTTAACTTAATTCATAAGGTCTACCTGAGTTCATCTAACTTACATTTTTAAGGCAGCAGGGGAACTTATGTTCCTAAGATGAACAAAGTTAAAACTAGTGTGTAGTTGGATCTTAATATTTGAGATGTTTTTTATGTGTCTTTTCATTTTAACGAATGGTAAATTGTCATATGTCCAGTCACAGTATTTGCAAGTTGAATGATGAAATTATTGTAATAAGAAAACAGAACAACACTATATCATTGTTTATGTGACATTTCTGTAGTTGGAGCTCATTCAAGTTTCTCTTAATGTTTGACCTTTTTATGTGTTTTGGTTTAAAGAGTCACAGAAAAATTAAAATGAAATGAAATAACTGTCGTAAGACACAGTGGCAGAAAAACAAAGGAGTAAGTAACAATAAGGAAAAATCTACGTGTGGTTTGTCACTGTACAACAATCAGGAAATGTATCATTTGGAAATGTGTATCAAAAACACGCTGGTACAACTCTCTGGAATCTTCTTTGTTTAGTGAATACAAGTGAACATCACAGCAAATACTCACGTTCCACGCAAAATGACATGCACACCCAGAAGAAGGAATGCTGCAAACCAAGAAAATCACACACAGATAGAAACTGACTAATAGGGACAGAACAATACTCCTCTTTAGAGTAAGCCAAATGATTATTCACAGTTCAATAAAGATAATAACTTGGAACAGAAGTGCATTGAACTCAACCAAGAGGAAACTATTTCATTATCATAACATAACATTAAGGTGTGTACCACTAATTGAGAACACAGAGAAATAATAATGAAACCTGATTTAATTCACTATGCTAAGAATTCAACATGCAATAAAGTCTGACAAAATCCTTTGCAGTGGAAATATAGTGAAATACCTGATCAGATCACATTTGTGAAAACACAAATGGGCCAAACAATACGCTGTACCATGTGTTATCTTCTATTTATGGAACATTTTCTTGACCATGAGGTCTAGATTGTGTAATTATCAGAACTTTCCTGATAGTCAAGACTTTGTCTTGATGTTTCATTTTTTCTATTTAATTTATATGATTTTGTTTTAATTAACAAATGCAATATCTACAGGTACAAATTTTGTAAATGAAATCATAATCTTACTGATAATTGAAAAAGGATGATCATTATCAAACATCACACAGTGGTGGAAAAACACAGTTTCATGTAACAATCAGGAAGTACCAGAATTTAGTTTTTCAATGTAGCATATTTTACATAATGAAAGTCAATCACACACTGAAAAAACTATCCTTGTGATTTTAGTTTCCGTATGGTTCCCCAGTGTAGATTTTATCATCTTGTCATTTGGAAATATGTATTGTGCATATACACATTGAAACAACTCTTTTTGGAATTTTCTTTTATAAACACAAGTGAGCATCACAGTGAACCTTCATCAGAAGAGATGACATTCTTGTCACTCAATGAAGAAAAAACACTTGGTCACCAATTCTCATAATCACGATGTCCTGTCTTCTATTTATGAGAAATGATCTTTTAAATATGAGATCTGCAGTGACACAATGAAAAAACTATCCATGGCAATTTCCTTGCACAATACAAATAGCAAAATACAATGAGCAGTTGAAAAGAAACAGAAACTTAATGAAAGACTCATGAACAGGAAGGAAGGATTCATAGAAAAGACAAGACTAAAACACACTGTTGAATACGTATTAAAACACAAGATTAAAATGGTGATATGATGTATGACGGTTTGTATGACAGTCTCCAGTCACATCGTATGTAATTTTAATCATGAAATTATTGAACTTAGGGAAAGGGTTATTGTCCTCAAACGTCACCTCCACAGTGGCAAAAAAACCAAATTAGTAAGTAACAATAAGGAAAAATCTACGTGTGGTTTGTCACTGTAGTAGATTTTATCTTGCTTTAGCATTTGGAAATGTGTATCAAAAACACGCTGGTACAACTCTCTGGAATCTTCTTTGTTTAGTGAATACAAGTGAACATCACAGCAAATACTCACGTTCCACGCAAAATGACATGCACACCCAGAAGAAGGAATGCTGCAAACCAAGAAAATCACACACAGATAGAAACTGACTAATAGGGACAGAACAATACTCCTCTTTAGAGTAAGCCAAATGATTATTCACAGTTCAATAAAGATAATAACTTGGAACAGAAGTGCATTGAACTCAACCAAGAGGAAACTATTTCATTATCATAACATAACATTAAGGTGTGTACCACTAATTGAGAACACAGAGAAATAATAATGAAACCTGATTTAATTCACTATGCTAAGAATTCAACATGCAATAAAGTCTGACGAAATCCTTTGCAGTGGAAATATACTGAATCAAATCCAATCCACTTTATTTATAAAGCACAATTTAAATAAACACAAAGGTTCCCAAAGTGCTGTACATTTAAATAGACATAGTGAAAGACAGAATCATTAAAAACACAATAAAACATAGTACAAAATGGCTAAATTATCTGTGCACATAAAATCAACAACCTAAGCAGTGTTAAAAGCCAAAGAAAAGAGGTACGTTTTAAGAAGAGATTTAAAATTGGACAATGAAGAGGCCTGCCTAATGTGCAGTGGCAGTTCGTTCCACAGTTTTGGGGCGGCAACAGAGAATGCTCGGTCCCCTCTGAGCTTCAGCCTGGTTTTGGGAACCCTCAGGAGCAGCTGGTCAGCTGACCTGAGAGATCGGCTACGTGCATAGGGGTGCAGAAGCTCGGAGAGGTACATTGGGGCAAGACCATTTAAGGCTTTAAAAGCAAATAAAATTTTTTAAAAATGAATTCTAAAATGGACAGGCAGCCAGTGAAGTGAAACTAAAATCGGTGTAATGTGCTTGAACTTCCTTGTGCCGGTTACAAGACGTGCAGCTGCATTCTGTACTAGTTGCAGACATGCAATGGAGGAACCACTAACCCCCATATAAAGAGCATTACAGTAATCAAGCCGGGTGGTTACAAAGGAGTGGATTACTGTTTCAAAGTGCTGTCTATGCAGAAAGGGTTTTATTTTTGCCAGCTGCCTTAAGCTCAATTTTACCACAGCTTTAATCTGGCTGTCAAACCTTAAGTCCGCGTCCACTTTTACCCCCAGATCGTTAACCAAGGGTTTGGCGTACTGGGCCAAGGGGCCGAGGTCGACTGGGGAGGTCACGGAAGTGCCACCAAAGACCATCACTTCGGACTTTTTCTCGTTGAAATTTAAAAAGTTTCGAGCCATCCAGCCCAAACAATTTAGCAGTGGCTTAAGTGAAAAGGAATCAGTCTTTTTAAGGGGGACATAGATCTGGCTGTCATCCGCATAACAATGGAATAAAATGCCATGTACTGAAATACCTGATCAGATCACAGTTTCAAATGGGCCAAACATGGTACGCTGTTATCATGACATAACATTAAGGTGTGTACCACTAATTGAGAAGACAGAGAAATGATGAGAATTTACTATTATAATTACAGAATATTCAAGCCAAACGATTAGTCAGAGTTGAAATGAAATAATAACTTGGAACAAAAGTGAAATCCATAAATTTCAGAACAGCCAAAGCACAGCTATCAAAATGTCAACCTATCTAAATACTATGCTAAGAATTCAACATGCAATAAAGTCTGAAGAAAACCTTTGCAGTGGAAATATACTGAAATACCTGATCAAATCACAGATTCTAATGGGTGGTCAAGAATTTGTCTTGATTTCAATTTTTTTTTGTATTTATCTATCTTTTATATGCTTTTGTTTGAATGAATGAATGAATACAATATCTAGTTACAGAATTTGTAAATTAATTCAAAAGCTTATTGATAATCAAACAGGATAATCATCCTCAAACGTCACCTCAATAGTTGTGGAATAACACAGAGAAAGATTTTGTTTTAATTAACAAATGCAATACAATCTTACTGATAATCGAAAAAGGATGATCATTATCAAACATCACACAGTGGTGGGAAAACACAGTTTCATGTAACAATCAGGAAGTACCAGAATTTAGTTTTTCAATGCAGCATATTTTACATAATGAAAGTCAATCACACACTGAAAAAACTATCCTTGTGATTTTAGTTTCCGTATGGTTCCCCAGTGTAGATTTTATCATCTTGTCATTTGGAAATATGTATTGTGCATATACACATTGAAACAACTCTTTTTGGAATTTTCTTTTATAAACACAAGTGAGCATCACAGTGAACCTTCATCAGAAGAGATGACATTCTTGTCACTCAATGAAGAAAAAACACTTGGTCACCAATTCTCATAATCACGATGTCCTGTCTTCTATTTATGAGAAATGATCTTTTAAATATGAGATCTGCAGTGACACAATGAAAAAACTATCCATGGCAATTTCCTTGCACAATACAAATAGCAAAATACAATGAGCAGTTGAAAAGAAACAGAAACTTAATGAAAGACTCATGAACAGGAAGGAAGGATTCATAGAAAAGACAAGACTAAAACACACTGTTGAATACGTATTAAAACATAAGATTAAAATGGTGATATGATGTATGACGGTTTGTATGACAGTCTCCAGTCACATCGTATGTAATTTTAATCATGAAATTATTGAACTTAGGGAAAGGGTTATTGTCCTCAAACGTCACCTCCACAGTGGCAAAAAAACCAAATTAGTAAGTAACAATAAGGAAAAATCTACGTGTGGTTTGTCACTGTACAACAATCAGGAAGTACCAGTTGGCGAGGTGCACATTTTTACCAAATTTGATGAAATTTGTGTGGTTTACGGAGATATTGCATTCACAAGGCCCAAACCGTGTTTTTTGAGGTGACCATGACCTTGACCTATGACCACTAAATTCTACTCAGTTCATCCTTGAGTCTTAGTGAATGTTTTTTATAAAAATTTTCACATGTTCAATCATCAACAGCTATCAAATAAAAAAGATAAAATATGACGTAAAATGATCAAAGTGCAACAGACAATTTGTTTAATTTCATGACAGAAGCTGATATGGCAGTGTAGGTGTGCCTGTCTTTAAATGACTTTAATGTCATTAAATAATATAGTTTATTATTATGTATAGTTTATGAGTATTTAAGTAGTGTATTTTAATACAGTATCCTGGAAGTTCCCACACAGCACTTATGTTATTATTATCGACTCAACACCACAGTCACAACACAAACAAAAACTACTTTATATATACATTACATTCATATAACAAATGATAGTGCATTAGAATAACACTTAATAGAGTTTGCTCTACAAACCACACAGATAAAGAGACACACTTGATAACACATCAGTGTTTATCACATTACAGTATAATATTCATGACGCAGGTGGCAGCACTTTTAAGCAGTGCATTGATCCTATGACCCATTTCTGAGGACTGGGCTTTGTTCAGGTGAAACTGTGGCTGGTGTTGAGCTTCCACTTCCTCTTCCTGACTCTGTTGTGTTGTCCTCTGCTGACCTCAGGTCCTGTAGTGTGTCTGGTACATGCAGATCAGGCTCAAAAGCTGGATTGGTCTGCCCCTGTCTGTGTCTCCTCTGAACCTCTTCAAAGATCTGAAGAACCTTCCCAGCAGGAAAACAGGGGCAGACAGCATTAGTGTGAGCATACATTAAACTCTGTACTCAGAATGAACAGAACAATATATTTATATTACCTTGGATTTCGGAATGAGACCCACTCTAAAGAAACCAATGTGTCCCGTGTCAATCTTAGTGCAGTCGACCACAGTAGATGCAATGTTCTCTGGGGAGGGGCCATCACATAGAACACCATCCACCTACCAAGCAAAATGCACAAAGAGTTTACTGCAAAAACAAAAAACAGAAGTACCTCTTGTATTTAACAAGAGTAAATCATTGTCATTACCTTGTCTCCCAGTTTGGCATAAACTTGGTTGTGGTGAGTTGTGTCTGCCTCGCCTGTAGGGTTAGCTGAGGTTACTGCGATGGGCCCCACCTGCAGAAATAAGAGGTAGTTGTATTCACTACAAGCTCTGCTAACAAGTTTCACTCAGAGACCCGCAGTGTTTCTCATACACTTACCAGATTAATGAGGTGGGTGGCCACAGCACAGTCTGGGTTTCTGATAGCTATGCTTTGTGGAGTCCCTATGTGTTTGGCAGCATCTCCCAGACCAAAAGTGTCCATCCATGGACCTGTGTGAGACAAGAAACCAATGTGATGCTCAAAATACACCCACCATGCAGCATAAGGCACTAATACAGGCACACACACACACACACACACACACACTAATATATACAGTATCAGTAAAAGTAATCACTGTTTCCACTTCAATAAAACATTTAGCAGCCAACCACACCTGGATTTCTTTGACCTGCTGCCACTTGCACACTGGCTGAGTCTCTGCTGCGCCCCTGCAACTGACAGCTCTATCTTTCTACATAGAGTTTGCAGGCTACTCCAATGTTGGATTTCTTTTCATTATAAATCAATTTCTAATTAATTTTAGACAGAAAATGTATCTAAAATGCCACTGTCTCTACAAAATATATTAAAAAATTTTCATGTCTGTGACATGAAAACATTTATTCAGATTCAGCCATAGTACAACTATAGTGGAAGGTGCCAGTTTGTGTAATGTTGCTGATATGATCTTAATATGACTGTCAACAGGTCTTTTCCCTGTCTATCTTTTGCTAGGAGGCACATGTGTCACGTGTGAAAAAATAGGTGAGACGAATCTCTAGATCACATGATGCAACGACAAGGTGTGTGAGATGCGCATGTCACGTAGGTCGTGTGTCTACTCTTACCTGTAAACATGGGCATCAAAATTAAAACCAAGATGTTCCCCAGCCACCAGGCACACGCCACACATCCAGTGTGTTCTCGGCCTTACACATTCAAATAAGCAAACATCCACAAACGCACACATACCTCTGAGTATAACCATGCTAATGGAGGAGGGCCACGCAGCCTGCATGAAGTCCAGCAGCAGAGGGCTCATTAGGTGTCGCACTGGCTCAAGCTGCTTGATGGAGGAGATCCACATGGACATGGGTCTGTCCTGCGCCTGCTTCTTCACCCTGATGTCAAACA
>NW_019525007.1:23528-36899 GCF_002814215.2 Seriola lalandi dorsalis | reverse complement strand
GATAGCTATGACAGCCAGAACTGCTTTCTTTGCTATGAGTGCAACACTGCCGATGATGAGCAGAGCTAAAGTGAAAGCTGCCAGACCAGGGATCAGAGAGGATCTCAGGTCTGTGGGCTGCAGCACTCCCTGCCCCACCAGGATGTACACCAGACCTGAACCACACCACAGGGCAGAGACAGTCAGACACACAGACGAAAACAGCTGGGCGTAGGAGAGACTGCGGCATATACCTAAGAGACAGAGAGTAAACAGAGGAGAGAGACCAGGGACAGGATTACAATTTTTAAACTAAAACAAAACAACTAACAGCACAAAACAAAAAATGAAATAAAACTTGTGATATTAAGTCATCAAAACCAACCTGCATAAGCTAAGAGGGTTGCAATGATGAGGAGCAGAATCCCCAGTGCAGTGTAGGGGATGAGGTTTGTTTCAGGAGAGCTGCCATAGTCATTCACCAAAAGCAGGAGAGAACCTACAAGTTATAACAAAAGCCATTGCTACAAAAGTTACCACAGAAGCAGATAGAGATTTTGCTTCCTGCCACAGCAAGTCTGCCTGAAAGTAGGATTAACTGAAACTGATTCCATATTGTATGTAGTTATTACCTTAATAATTAAATAACTGCAGCACTTCTTTATTTGACAGTATATCTTACTATAACTTACGATAATACTATTTGTTTCTATTATTAACAGTGGGCAACAATGTCAGTTTTATGTTTCTTGTTAGTGGCCAGCAGAGGTTTTAATCTTATTGTCTATATCCTAAAAAATTACAAAAAATCCTTACAATTTCTATTTTTCATATCAAATCAAGATTTTACTATATTTTGACCTGCATTGCCGAACAATGTCTGATTTAAAAATAGCGACAAGACAACCGATATAATGATTTTCAGACGTGAAAAGGTGTGGAGTTGCAGTTGTTAAAATAATAACAGCCTCGTAAACGAAGTTTGTAAAAGGAAAAAAAAAAACAAAAACAAAATCTTACCGCCAGAGATGCCCAGTATGCCTACAGACGCATGCAGTGAGTCGAGTTGAGCCATAGTAAGAGTGAATTTCTGATCGTAGGATTGCGTTTATACAGCGGCGTCCGACGTCATCACGCAAGAGAGGAAACGGATTTGCCCCGGGGGGGAAGAGATATGTGTACTATAGGTATGTACTATATTTATAATTTAACTCATTTAATTCATATATATAGATTTGTAGATGTGAAACAGAAATTAGCTTCATGTAACTTTTACAGTTTTAATTGACAGAGCTCTGAAGTTTTCATTTGAACTTTTTGCATTTAAAACAGTAGGAGTTGGGAAGAATGATTCAGCATTTCACCGCCAAAACTGGTTCTGTTGTACTTCATGATGTCAGCATTTTGGACAGCAGGTTGGTGTGGGAGGAGACAGGAGAGGCAGGCAGGACTATAAAGAGTCTGCTTCAGAGTTCAGCCAGCACACCTCTACTGAGCAGCTCGACTTAGCACAACTTCCTGGCTACCTGCATATACAAGGTGAGATCTACAATATCTACATTATCTTTACCTCTGCTATGATTCAACCACTGCTTTATATGTAATACTTTATTAACAACTTTGATTTTATTCAGTAATGTTATAAAAGTAGCACTGGAAAATGCACAAGGGAAAGGGTGAAATGCTAAATAATTGTATATTACATATTCATCTTCAAGTGCTGCGTGTATTTATTCCATCAGAGACTCAAACCTCTTCCTGTAACTTCTCTTTATTGGTGGCCTCTCTCATCTAGCTCCGTAATTGTTTTATGTAAACATGCAAAATGCTCAGATATTGAAATTGGTTCCTCCTAGCTGGTAGGGAAATGAAAAGGGGACCAACATTTCATGTCAACAAGTCATGTAGTCTGAACAGTCTAAATCCTTTGCCTTTCCATTAGACCTATGTGCCTTGCTTATTTGTTTACAGTAATCATGGTGAAGCGTGTTGCAGTTATTCTCTCAGGCTGTGGCGTCTATGATGGCACAGAAATCCACGAGGCCTCCGCTGTCCTCGTCCACCTGAGTCGTGCTGGAGCAAAAGTAAGAGCACCACTGCAAGAGAAAAAGACAAAATGTCATATCAAACATATCAAAATGTACTTATTTGTCAAACACGCATGATTTTCTCTAGCCCCATTTAAAATTCTTTGTGCTCAGACTTTGCAGCTTTCAATTCAATGTTTACTTCCCTTTGTTTACAAATAAGATAGCACTGTCATATTGCTGAATCACTGAGATCGAGTTGGCTTTTATAACAACTCTAAATAGATCTGATATAGAAGTTTTTTACATGTCAGTGTTTCATTTCAGGTGCAGATGTTTGCCCCGAATGCAGATCAGATGCACGTTGTAAATCACTGTGAGGGGAAGCCTACAGAGGAGAAAAGAAACATCCTGCAGGAAAGTGCCCGTATCGCCAGGGGTGACGTGACTGATCTGGCAAAGTTAGATGTTACAGCATTTGATGCAGCCATCATCCCAGGTGAGACTGTCCTCACCGTAAATAAACACCATAAAGTAAAATATTTTACAATTCTCTCATCTTCACTTCTGTAATACGCCCTGTGTTGTTTTAGGTGGTTTCGGTGTGGCTAAGAACCTGAGTGACTGGGCAGTGAAGAATAAGGACTTCACCATCCTGCCACAGCTGGAGAAGATCATCAAGGCCTTCCACAAAGCAGGAAAGCCGCTGGGCATGTGCTGCATCTCCCCCGTCCTCGCTGCCAAAATCTTGCCTGGCTGCGAGATCACTGTGGGACAGGACAAAGAGTGTGAAAAGTGAGTGAAATAGTTTGTCACCATCAGATGTCTATGGATATATACATAAAAAAAAAATGTACTCTACAGTTGTGTCTCTCTGTTGTCCTCTTCAGGTGGCCGTATGCAAAGACAGCAGGTGCTCTAAAGGAGATGGGCTGCAAACATGTGAACAAGGATGTGGGAGAAGCTCATATTGATTTCAAAAACAAGCTGGTCACCACCTGTGCCTTCATGTGCAATGCTCCAGTTCATCAGGTTTTTGATGGAGTAGGTGTCTTAGTTAAAGACACACTGGAACTGGCTTAAGAAGTCTTAATTTCATACTGTGTGTTTCTGTTAATGAATTAATTTGCCACATTCAATCCCAGCTGACATTGGGTGATTGCTTATGTTTGTATTTAATTACTTCAAAGCCAATTTTCTGTTTTTTACTTTACAAGTACTGGTTATCAAGTTGTGGTATCTCTTAAATTCATCTCACCTTCACTGAACAGTCCACTGATGTTATATTGTCAATGTCATAATCAGTGTTTAATAAAAGTTGAGTCAATGAGCAAATTACAGCATTATCAGTTTTTACAAAGACTAAAATGAAAATCGCAAAAGCAAAATCTGCAACATAAATACACTACATATGGGTAGAAATGGGTTCTCACATACAGTACATGTGCTTTTGTGTTTGGACAGTGGTTTATTATGATTTCAAAGCCAACTCAAATGTCCTTGTATGGTATTGTTGCCTTTGTCCAGAGAAAGGTCTGCCTCAACATCAGGCACCAAAAGCAGCATGTGAAGGGGTGATACACATTCATGTATACCCACCAAATCTTTGCATATCAGACTTTGGAACATCACTGATTATAGGCTTGTAGATTGTAGATTGTAGGTTCATGAACACTCTGTAGTCGTTACTACATTATTACTGCATTATTATATGATTACTCAGATCTACTTTTGTGGTAGTTCCTGCTTTCCAGGACCCCATTTTACTATGATGACACACACACACACACACACACACACACACACACACACACACACACACACACACACACACACACACACACAAAGTCTAACTACAAGTTCAACAACTGCACACGAGAAGGCTATTTTCTGCTTATCATTAACAGGCAAAGACAAAGAGAGTTTTACTTCTGATGAAGCACGATTTAAAATGACTGTTTACTATCAACAATCTAATGTTCAAACTGTTTCTTCTACAGCTATTTTTTTATTCAATAAAAACCATTTCTAAAAAGTCATAAATTACTGCTGCTGTTTTATATCTACCTTCCCCTGAGCCTTCAGTCTAAATCTGACATGCCACCATCCTATATGCAAATTACCCTTGGTTTAAAAGGTAGTTGCTGCTCAACACTTGGATGGATGGGAACAACAAATTTGAGAATTTTCGATCTGGCCTTTGAAGAACCATATTATTGAAACAACAACAATAAATCGACATCTACTCTCGTATTGTTGGATCATAGCAGTGGGTTTGTACAATAAGCCTAGTAAATCCTATGTGCTATATTCTCACCGTACTGAAAATAATTTCCCAATTCACACAAGTGGCATATGTAATTTTTTTAAAAAGATGTTTTTATTGATGCATATAAATCATTTTGCATTAACAAGACCACAAAAGGGAAGATAGACAACAACAGGACAAGATTTCTCTTGTTCAAAAAAGAAAAATATAGAACATAAATATAAAAGTCGACCAGGAAAGGCATGAGGTATCATTGTGTGTTGAGGTATAACAGCATCAAGCTGACAGGAGAAGCACAGTCACAGGGGGGATAATATTAATTCATTTAACCATTGCCTCTGTGAGGCAACACTGTGTAATTTTTAATTTAGGCTTTTACTACCCCCTTGAAACTTGCTCAACATAGCTAATGCATCACAATAAAAGACATGCCTGCACCGTGTTTTTTTAAACTGACTTAATTTCCATGATATTTCTGATATTTAAACTCATTATTCATCACTTATCCCTGAACTCTGGCAACCAAACATTGTTAAAAGTAACATGCAGACTTAAGACAAACTTGAATGATGATTTTTCAACAATGAAACAAATTTCCAATCAGAACTAGATTAATTAAATTAGTTCCAATTGTATAGAAAGGCAAGTTTATATTTTTTATGAGTTTTATTTCCCTGTTTGACCATTCCCTAAATTTATTTTGATAGGACTCCTTATGTTGAATGAAAACTGTGTCTGTCTTATGCATGAATAGTCATGGGTTGCAATACAGGACATAAATGTAAAAAAACGTTGGATGACGTAAAACATTTTCCCCATAAGTATCCATAACTGATTAAAGACCAGAAGAGGAAAGATTGAGTTGTTGTCACACATTGTGCTAGATTTTGACTGTTTTAATACACATCATGTATACACATACACAATACAAATCACGTCATGAATGATTACAGTAATTAAGCTTGATTTTACTGTTCTGTATTTTATACATTTGCAACAACAACAACGACTGCAAAATTTAGGTGAAGTGGAAACCAGATTCCCTGAGATTTGTCAATGATTGTGCGCACGCGTGTGGCAGAAAATGATGATGTCAATTATTATATTTTGTAAATAAGTATAGATTTTCATAGATGCATTCCTGTAAAATGTGGAAGTAATTGTTGCATGTAGAACAAATCCAGGATGTTTTCACAGACTTTTGCCTGAGAAATGATTGTACTGATCTGTTCCACAGGCCAAAATTGTGGCATGAAATTTCCTGGGACGATCAGCATCCTATCAGGAACAGAAAGAGTCAGGATCAATAACCTACACAAGTCAGAGACTATAAAATGATTACCTGCAGAAATACAGGAATTAATGTATTCTTATGTTTGTCTCACCTGTATGGGGTAAGCACAGGTGGGAACATATCGCATCACAAACCCACAGCTCCTCCTCTGGGATGTGTTGGCATCACTGGCATGGACAAGGAGTCTATCATGGATCTTATAAAAAGAAAATCAAAATCAGAAATCATACAGCTTGTATTATACTTAATGTGTATATCTAACTTATTTGTAACCCTGTGAACTTAAACAAACAATTGAACTCACAGACATCTGCCCAGCCAAGAGAGGGCAAAACACAGCTTCATCAGCCTGCACCAGCTCCTCTGGGATTTCCTGGTTGACTGACAGCATGTTTCCAGGGCGGATGGCTTGACGATGAGGCAACATGCCAGAGCAGTGGCTGCCTACAGGCACACAAAGAACAAAAAGCTCAACTCTGTGAAACACGTTGTTGATTTCATGAAGTAAATCTAGTGTTGTTATTCCACACATGATGGAAAATAAGGTAACACTTTTCTTTAACGTTTCACCAGGACAGTTGCTAAAGGGATAAATGTACAAGAGAAGCATAAATGAGCAGCTGAGGTACCTGGGATGACCCTAAGGGTTCCGTTCTCTTTCAGTGAGTCATCGAAAGCGAGCCACACAGAGAGAACAGGGCCGCCAGCAATACCCCAGTACCTGTGAACGCAACAATTACAGTTAGAAAACAAAATGACGCAAAAACAAAACCTTCCAGTGTTTTTTTCAGTATCTAAAATCTACCTCATATCCTGATGCCAGGCCACGTATGGAAGTTCATTCTGTCCAATACTCCCATCAGGTTTGGTTTCACCTTCTTCGTTCTCCATGATGTTGGCTGGTTTGAGTGCTGGGTATTTGCAGATGAAGCGGGAGTCCAGCAGGATGACGTCGGGGCCCAGGATGGCTCTGACCACTCGCAGGATTTGAGGGTGTTTGGCCAAACCCATCACCCACGGATGCTGAAGGTGAACATTGTGGAGGCTGTACTGGGTGTACTCTTCACCTGAGGATACACACATGTAATGTGTCCATAATCTCTCTCATAATACGCCTCATTATATTCATTTTTAAGCGTAACAAAAAGCTGATGTATACAGATTTTCTGTTCAGACATGAATTAGACTCACTGTCTATACTGAGCAAAAAACCACATTCATTTTATCCAAGTTACTTTTTTCTGCACTCCTCGTTTCTCAGACTAACTTGTCCTTTGTCATTCCTGCCCTCTTCGTCATCATCCTCCTGTATCTTCTGGTGGTACTTACCGAATTCCCTCTCCAGTTCAGAAAAGGCATGCCTGGCCTCCTTCAGCTCCATCTCGTCCAATACAGGCAGTGTTGAGAGAAAGCCCTGCTGGTTGTAGATCTCTTGGATCTCTGATTTAGCTGTGGATGTAGTCATCTCCATTAGACTGCTGATGCCCCAGGCTTTTCTGCTTCCAAAATTTATGGGATAGAGACTATGGTGGTCAGGAATGGAGACAGAGGGAGAGAAAATAAACTTGAAATGTGGCAATTATTTAGTGCAAGCAAGGAGAATAATCTTATTTTCCATCTAGTTTTTGAGACAGTCTGAACTTCAGCTGTTTAATGAGACTGATGAGAGAAACTCACAAGAGAAATTTCACAGTGCAAAATAATTATATCCCTTTAAATTAACTACAGTGAGCATTATCTTGCCTCCATACCTGTCTGCTGTCCAGTTTTCTCTTGTTTTCTCTGTGAGTCTGAACTCTGGATACTGCCGATCTGTGCTATATATATACATTGCAGAAGATTCGCAGGAAAAAAACTCTCCCATTAAAGCATTTGACTTACGTGGCCTTTCCGGTTTGATTTGAACTTCTAGGGAAGGCAAAACAAATTCCATGTTGCAACAAAGAAATCCATACTGATATGACAAATACTTTTTAGATCACAATACCTCATTGTTCTGTCAGATGCACTTACCCAATCACAACCTTCTATCCAGTGTATATGAATATGGTTGAGTTAACAGAAGTTAAACCCTATTGGTCTTCTGTCAATTTAATGGAAAACATTCCAGCCATTTTCTTCTTCTTCTTCTTTTATAATACTACTACTACTACAACTACTATTAATAATAATATTAATAATAATAATAATAATAATCTTTATTTTTATTTTCATAGCAAGAAGTTCATTCTCCAAGTGCTTTGCAACAAAGAAATTACATGCACCAAGTACTTCACTTTAAAAACCCATAAAATGAACATAGAAACATATTAAAACATTAATGTAAAATGAGATGAAGAATAAAATGTATTGTTGTTCATATAATAAAATAGTTATTATTATTTAAATCTACTGTTCAGTTCTCATCTTTATTGTCCACCTACACATGTAAAGAAACTTGTTATCTTTGCCAAAAGTCATTCTCATGTTATACCATGTTTGAATATGTGCGTGCATCATATCAACTCAATAAGTTTACAACCTGTTTTTAATTTAACGGATAACTAGGGACAGACATCAAGCTACAGAACTTGCTGATGGTCTACTTATTGGCAAGACCACAACATTCAGGCCAGCCCTATGAAAGCAAATGTCACTGGCTGAATGACTGACTGAGTGTTTGTCAGTTGAATGCTGTATGACAGAGAATTAATGTTAGACCATTGGTCAGATGGCCGAGAGTTGGATGTTCTCCATTGGTCATTGCGCTAATGTAATTCGAGTATTTGTAACAGCTATAATAAGAACTTATGGTGTGTGTCCTTTAAGAGTGCCACAGGAATGATATCATTTTGTAGGCCAACATGGAAGTTATCACCCTGGTTCCCTTGACAAAAGAAAAGAGGCCTGAGATTTCAGGTTGTACAGACTTTCTTTGACTGTTTATAAACACTACAGAACTGATTGTTCTGATAACCACTGGATATGCAAGTGTTTACTTCTCAGGTATTATGTACAGGTGTGACAGTGAATGGGAAGGCTGCAACCAAGACTGCATATGTACATAGGCCAAATTTTTGTGATACACCACCGTGTGTCTTATTTTTGAATGTATGTGAGAGTAAAGCGGGAGGGTTGTTAGACCTTTGAGTGAGCAGTGCTTGGCAAAAGAGAGTTGAAGAGTTCGACTGCCTGTGAGAAAAGGCAGGTAGACTGTTGTGTGGTTCTGGTCCAGATTCTGCTCAACCTTTTTCTAGATGCTAGTGGGATGAACAGTCTATTGGAGGAGTGAGATCGATCTTTGATAATGCTGATGGGCCTGCTGGTGCAGCATTATATTTTACTTGTTTTAAGTGTACCGAATGGAAAGCAGGGGGCAGCAACGATCTATTCTACCTCTCTCACCACCTGCTGCTGGATCTTTCAGTCAGAGGTCAGTACACCTTGTCAGAACAGGCTCTGCAGTGGTCTTGCAGAGTGTGGTGAGATTGGGGATGTGTGTGTGGGGGGGGTGGCGTTGACCACCTTAGGTTACTTACAATATGAATCTAAATGGGGATTGATCAGCATTGTTCTTTATGAAGTTTATGATAGTTGACAATTAAAAATTAACATTAAGAGATGACTTCACACCTGGACACTGAAAGGTTTATTTAAAACACAAATGTTGTTTAAGTTTAGTTCAAATGAAACATAAAAAGTCTCTGAATGTTAACAGTTATTACTATCTGCTACATCTGAGCATAACAGTTGAGATCAAAACTATTATAATAGTCAAATTGTGCAACGAACTACAGGTAGGATTTGTATCTGACATTCATTTTATTTTGTTCACACTGCTACATATGATATAAGGTAAATGCTGAGGCCATTATATATATATTTCATTGCTTATTATTTATTTGAATTATTTACTTATAACTTTTCAGTTTTTACTTTATCTATTTTTATTTATTCATATAAATGAATGTTTAAGTCTTTCATCTTTTATTTAAATTAATTATTTTTCTTTACTTTTGTTTTATATATTTTATCATACTTTATTTTAATATAATAAAATATTCAACAAACTGCAATACAAATAGTTAGCATTTTAACAAGTTAAAATGATGTGAAGAAGGGAAGTGTGGCACCCTTTGGCATACACAAATGATTTAATTGTTTATTAAGTTCTTAATTGATGAGGACAATGACTATTAAAAATATAAAGGTGTAGCAATAGCTGAAAAATACTCATTAACTAATATGCTCTGCTGGAAAAAAGTAGCTAATTTTTTTGTAAAAGCAGGAATTGATTGGCTATTGTGATGCACAGCCTTCAGCTAACACAGATGAGTGATCCAAAAATAAGTTCAGCTGTCTAATTAAAGTAATTTAGACTAGACTATTTCAGTCACTTTGATCACTTCTTTCATCCTTGGTAAGACACCAAATATAAATAGTAGATTTCCACAAGGGTCCACAGGTTAAGTTACAACTATACAGTACACTGTGGGCTCTGAATTAACAGAGCAAAAAGCTTAAGAATAAATGTGTAAAGTTCTTCATGGGGCAAAACATTTTGGCCCAAGTTTTACTTTAAAAAGTACATCTAATTTTTAGAGGCTTAAACTCCCCCTCAGTTTTGTTCCTTATGCAGCTGATAGGTCAGAGAGACTTAAACTTGCCCCCTCAAAAAAGCTTATTTATAATGGGAATACGGCACTGGACCAATATCATATGGAAAGATCCTAAGTCATTGCTGTGGTTGACCATCAGCGCTGTTTTACCTTCAGCATCTTTCCCCATATGATTAACAAAACAACACAGGCAAATCTTCAGCGAGTCATTCACAAGTACAAAGAACAATGACATCTCTGAATGATGTCACTGTGACTGATAAGGAAACACCTAAGAAAGTTTTGTACTGTAAGGTCAACACCTTCAACTGATCTTATCCTATATAGAAAACACAACAGTTATCATAAGACTGATATTATTGTTGAAAATGTTTGTTTATTTTGTGATAATTATGAGGGCCTGCTGATATGTGATCCATTACTGGAAGGATTTTCCTGCACTGACGCTTCCTGTATGGGCGAGAATTCAGGGCAATGAATAACTCAAAACAACCATTTGGTCTACAACATGTTGCGTACAGTGGCTTCAGAAATTCTTCTGATCCCTTCACTTCTTGCACACTTTTCTGTGATGTGAATTTAATTTTGAATGAATAAAATCATTTTTTTTCATCAATCTACAAAGTGAAAACATGTTTGTTTTTTTGTTTTTAAATTTTTTTTGCTAATTTATTAAAAATAAAAAACTGAAATCTGATATTTCCAAAAGTAATCAGACCCTGTGCTGTAGTACTCCTGTCTTTAAGATGTGTCTGTAACTTGATTGGAGTCCACCTGTGGCAAATTGAATTGATTGGTTATAGTTTAGAAAGTCCCACACCTGTGTGTATAAGGTCCCACAATTCACACTGCATGTCAGGACAAAAACTAAGTCATGAAATCAAGAAGGTCTCTGTAGACCTCGCAATAAAATTGTGGCTATGCATAGATCAGAGCAAAGGTATAAAACCATTTCTAAAGCTTGGGTTCCCAGGAGCACAGTGGCCTCAATAATTATAAAATGGAAGATGTTTGGAGCCACCAGGACTCCTCCTAGAGTTGGCCATCAGGCAAAACTGAGTAACTGGGCAACAAAGGCCTTGGTCATAGAAGTGACCAGGAACCCAGTCACTTTAACAGAGCCTCAAAAGTCCTCTCCCATACTTAACCCCATAACCACCGTATGGGGCACTCTGTTCACAACGTCGATATTAGCCCGCATGACAATATACATGGTGTCTGCCATCTACCTGGTACAGTGAAAACTGAGATTCATCTGTGAAGTGCCAGACGCCATCAAAAATTAGCATTTGCCCATTGAAGTGGGTTACGACAATAAACTGCAGTCAGGTCACGACCCTGGTCACGGCGACAACGTGCAAATGAGCTTCTCAAAGAGGTTTTTGACAGTTTGTACAGAAATTCTTTGATTGTGCAAACCAACTGTTGCATCAGCTGTCTGGGTGGCTGGTCTCAAACGATGTTGCATGTGAAGGAATGATCCAAGGTTGGTGTGGTTACATGTGGTCTGCGGTTGTGAGTCTGATTCGATGTACCTTTCACTTTGATAGTGACCAGCCCAAGGCACTCCTGTACAATGATAATGCTGAGTAATATCAGCATCTTGATATGACACACACGTCAGGTAGATGGATTATCTTGACAAAGAAGCGCTCTCTACCACAAATTTACACCCAGAATAAGCCCTCTGATTGTATAGAAAAAAATCTTACCTCTTTTATATCAAATCATGAAAAATGGTATTAAGTATTTAATTAAATATCAGGAATACACTCCATTCCTTTCAGGTGTCTCTGAAGTGCTCAATGTTTCTGCTGTCTCTTCTCCTCTGAGGGTCGAGATAGCAGCGGGTCCAGTGGAGAGGAGTGTTGCTGTGGGGACCATCACCTTCCTGTACTTCAGAGATACAGACCACAATCTCACTGAAGTGTCAATCTTGAATTAGTCAATATGTGAGGAACTCTCTGGCCTTAATTGTGAACACATGAAAATACATCCAAAAATCTCAATCTAACCATTTGGCCAACTTTGTTTCATATATCAGCTTTTGAGACCAAAGTGTTTGTAGTTCAAACTAGAATTTCCACCTAGCGGTTGTAAGCCTCTGACAACCAACCAAGTTTCAGGAAATATGGTTGCAATCTCCCCTTCCTGAGTTACAGCATTGAATTATGGCCAGAAGTGTTTTACAGAACATTGTGATTTCACAGGGAAGTCGACCATTTGGATATGTTATCACTTAATTTTATCCTTATAGACATTTGAGTTTAATTGTGTCATGATTAGTGTATGAATTTGTGCCCTGTTTGCACCCTCTTTGCTTTAATTATTCTTGAGATGTGTCTGTAACTTGATTGGAGTCCACCTGTGGCAAAATGAATTGATTGGTTATAGTTTAGAAAGTCCCACACCTGTGTGTATAAGGTCCCACAATTCACACTGCATGTCAGGACAAAAACTAAGTCATGAAATCAAGAAGGTCTCTGTAGACCTCGCATAAAATTGTGGCTATGCATAGATCAGAGCAAAGGTATAAAACCATTTCTAAAGCTTTGAGTTCCCAGGAGCACAGTGGCCTCAATAATTATAAAATGGAGGATGTTTGGAGCCACCAGGACTCCTCCTAGAGTTGGCCATCAGGCAAAACTGAGTAACTGGGCAACAAAGGCCTTGGTCATAGAAGTGACCAGGAACCCAGTCACTTTAACAGAGCCTCAAAAGTCCTCTCCCATACCATAACCCCATCACCACCGTATGGGGCACTCTGTTCACAACGTCGACATTAGCCCGCATGACAATATAAACTGCAGTCAGGTCATGACCCTGGTCACGACGACAACGTACAGATGAGCTTCTCAAAGAGGTTTCTGACAGTTTGTGCAGAAATTCTTTGATTGTGCAAACCAACTGTTGCATCAGCTGTCTGGGTGGCTGGTCTCAAATGATGTTGCATGTGAAGGAACGATCCAAGGTTGGTGTGGTTACATGTGGTCTGCGGTTGTGAGTCTGATTCGATGTACCTTTCACTTTGATAGTGACCAGCCCAAGGCACTCCTGTACAATGATAATGCTGAGTAATATCAGCATCTTGATATGACACACACGTCAGGTAGATGGATTATCTTGACAAAGAAGCGCTCTCTACCACAAATTTACACCCAGAATAAGCCCTCTGATTGTATAGAAAAAAATCTTACCTCTTTT
>NW_019525007.1:4742-22354 GCF_002814215.2 Seriola lalandi dorsalis | reverse complement strand
CTGGCCAGGACAACCACACTGCTGACTGTGAAACATGGAGGAAGGAGTGTGCTGATATTGCGCTGCATGAGTGCAAAAGGTTTAGTGGGATGACATTCTGCCTATAGATGTCACTATACCCAAATACTGAACAAAAAGAGGAGAGGAGTCTTCCAACATGATATTGATCCCAAGCCATACACACTTACAATAAACAAAAATCACACTAGAGCTGAGAGAAAAGTAAAAAGTATGAAGTCAGTCGGACATTTCTGATTTTAAAAGTATTTGGCTTCATTACTCTTTGGCTTCATCTAAAAACAAATACAATTGCATTAAATGGACAGGATTTGGGATTGCTTAACACTTTAGTGATACTGACCAAGCGTGTACACAGTTTTGTTGTAAACTGTCAGGTTGAATTACAGAGAACAGTGTCTTAAATCATTAATGCAATTAGTTGGGTGCCGTCTGTCAAAAAAGAGCCAAGTTAATAAAGTAGTCATTTAAATTACCTAAATTACTTGTCAAGATCTTCAAACAGTGCCAGTTCTGCTTGTGTTTTCTGGAAAGGCTGCCTTTAAACTTTGTGCTTCAATTTTTGACACACCCTGCAGCTCACTTTAATAATAAACTTAATCCTTCTTTAGAAAGTTATTACGATTTATTAAGGCTTTTTTTAAGTGCTTCTTTGTGGTTTCAGCGGTGCCAACACACTCAGGCCTGGCCAGACAGGGCAAAGACCTGTTGGTTTCCTCTTGTGTCATGCAGTGCTAAACTGGGCAAGTGAGTGAAACAGAGGCCTGATGTCTCCAAGACAGGTGTCCATTTCCTCCTTTGCAGACTTATTGCCAAATATTAACTTAGGAATCACACACTGGAATGAGGAAAACAGCTCTCTCTTCCCACACTGCTCCTCATTTCAAACAGATGCTCCTTTTTGTCTGTACTGTACAAATGCACTCACTTGAAAAAGAAAAACACCTTTATGGGAAAAACTTTTATGTTATGTATGCACAGCCATTACTTGTTAACTTCTTTTTACTCTGCAAATTTCCTGCTTGTTTCAACTGAAGGACACAAGAATGTTTGTCCCTTTGATGAAAATAGGATTACGGACATTCCCAAATGATTTACTTGAAGTGATTAAGCTAGATGTTAGATGATCAGACTAATGTGCTGCACTATACAAACTTGTTAGTCACTGATTTTCTCCACAGAATGGTTAATCACTCACAGGAAGATATGTGAGTATTTTTTTTTTGAGCCAGAGACAACAGATTAAAAAAACATTCTCCTCCCAGACCATACAATTGAGTAGTTTTATTCCATCAAAAACACGCAAACAAATATGTCACATTTGTCTGATAGAAGGTTTTAATATCAATCAACAACATTAACATTTTAAGAATTCATTGTTGGCAGGAATATGCAGTATAAAGTACAGTAATGTATATACAATGTTAATAAAAGTAGTTGAAAGTATTAAGCACATGAATCTTCCTTCATTTTCCCTTTGCAAAGTAACTAGATCACATTTTACAACCCATAATATTGATTTCTTCATAAAACAGTGAAATAATATATTCTGATGGCTCAACAGGAATTTCAATGTATTTCAGCTCTGCTAAATGAGACTGGAATATGAGATACCATTACCAAGTGTAGTAGGCACACTCAAAGTCATTTGAAAATAAATTCTTGGGTAAAATATCCTCTTATGTATTTATGTACAATGGTTTCTGTTTTGTTATATGTGTGTCTGTAAATGTTCATTGCAGCTGTGAGAGAAGGGAGGTGCAGTTCTCATGTTTGTCCAGCTCGTCCACCACATCAATCAGCTTCTCAACCTTCTCTGATGGAAGCACCGTCCCTGCGTTGTTTCTGAACTTCTTCCTCAGGCTCTCATTGGTCAGTGGGTTGCGCCAGTGGCCGTAGAAGGTGTCACAGCGCCCCTTCAGGATGTCTCCTCCAGCAAGTGTCACCTGGACTTCGCCATACATGCGGTTGAAGTTAGCCGGGTTGTCGTGGGGATGCTCCATGTGAACACGGCTCAGCAGAGCGAGCAGCTCAGGGCGGCTCATGGCAGAGGGTGTGAAGGACTGCACAGTCACCTCGCCATCCAGGAGGGCGCTGCAAGCATTGAACTGGAAGGAGTGGCGTGCCTCATGCTCTGACTCAGGGAAAGGCCTGTTGATGTACTTTGATTTGGGGACTCTGAGCTGGATGTCCTGGATTTGAGCTGGGGAAATAGTGCCAGGACCAACTCCCACAAGAAGCTTATGGACCGAGGCTGCAGCATCTGCCACCCAGTGCATCCCCAGATGGGCGGGGAAACGCTTGAAGCCTATGTCCTGCTCCTCTAGCAGGAACATATGGCTGTCACCACTGGGTGATTTTAAAGGCTGTGGCACGTAGTCTTCATAAAAAGCACTGAAGCCGGCCACGCCTGCGACAGCGTCCAGGACCAGGGGGCTCGCCTCTAGGCCTCTGGAGGCCAGCAGGGCAGCTTCCAGCCCCAGACGTGAAGCATTGCCGATGTGGAGGGGTTTAGACTGAGTGGCAGCGTTAGCCATTGGGGCTCCAGATAGAGAAGCAGCTATGGCCAAGGCATGACTGCACTGGGAGTGATCCAAGGACAAGAGGCGAGCACAGGCAGCTGCACTTCCCATTGTCCCTACCACACTGGGAGGGTGAAACCTGGTGATGAGAGAGAAGAGAGAAAAGAGACTTTGGTTAGTTTTTTTTTGGAAGAATTCAGTCCTGTGACTAAAGGAGAATTCTCCATCATGGCTACAGCAGAGCTCCTGTGTGTAAAGGTGTCTCTTTGGACAAACAGCTTCTCTTTTACGTGACTCTCCTCTCCACAGACAGACACAGCATACTTCAGGGATCCTAAAGGAAGTTGTGTTTCAGTCATTTCAGTACTTGAAAAACAAGCAAATAATGTGGTGGGTCATTTGACTTGGTGTAAACACTTGACAAATAGAGTCTTGTGCTAACACTACCCACAGAGCCTCTGCTGTCCCAGTAACACGCCTTTCACAGCTCATTGACACCACTAAGAGACTGCACATTACACTGCACTGGCCTTCTTTTAAACCACACTGCAGAGATCAGCAGAGTCATGTATGGATCTCTTCAGACTCATGTGGATCTTCAACAAGGAACTGTCTTTTTATCCATTAAATGATCGCTTAGGTAAAGTACAACACCTGCTGTTATTAGCCTATATAAATAACAGTATCTATTTTCAACAGGACTCACGCTATGAGGCGCTCACCTCTTGGGGATGTTGTGGGCCTCATTAGAGAACCTCATCAGTCGTCCCTGGATCTCAAGGCCGACATTGAAAGCCAGCAGGAAGTCCAGGCCACTAGGTTTTCTGTTAGTGGGCATCATGTCACTGAGTGCTAACACAGCAGGAAGGACTGCTCCTGAGGGATGAGTGGCAGGGTGCCACGTATCATCAAAGTCCATGGAGTGAGTCTGAAGCAAGAAGATTTTAATAATCAAATGTTTGTACAAAATAATTTCTTAAATATTGAAAACAATTAGATGGTCATTGTTAAATTTTTCACTCCCTATCTGTGCTCTGTGGCCAGTGTGCTTTAATTGGAAAATCTCTTTAATTGCCATAACAGGCTTCAACCATCAAATGCAGGCTGCAGAAATTAGCTTTGTATCCTGATGGCCTCTTCAGGAACGGTGGCCAAGCTATGTTTGCAAACATAATGATATAAAGTGACATGGAAAGGTCAATTCAGGATTTTCATCAGCCCCCGCCTGTGGTTGGCTGCCCAGATTGTACCATAGCTGAGTATAAAATTGCCATGGTTTGCTTGAGGTAATGGAATTACTGCATCTGAAATAATATGGTGCACTGGAGACAATGGTGACACATATTTTCCACCTATTTATACTCACCGCCACTCCATTGACAAAAGCTGCCAGTGTCGGGGAGAGCCTGGTGCCCCTGCGTCCGTACACAGAGCTGATGTCATCAGGAGCATACATGTGCTGAGGGGAAAAGACAGAGACAAGTAAACACAGGGAGTTGTCACAGGGGCATTTTTAATACAATATTTGACAATATCATTCAGACAGGTACACATAACATGACCTTGAAATAGCTCGGGCACACCACTCTTCAGTGAATGGAGGCTGAATAAGTTTCTTTGTGAGTCATAAACCAATGAGGGAAATTTAAAAACCTGTCTGTTCCCAAGTTAAATGACTGCATTATTATAGTAATAACCAGTGTTTTCTTTCCTTCATCTCATCTGTCCACACACAGCATATGTTCTGACTTAGGACGATTGTTTCTGTAAGGTCAGTCATTTGCTTTCATCTTTCTCATTGCCTCATATCAGATAAAAACCTTATTTTGTCCCGTTTTTCCCTTCCCCTCCTGCGCCTCACCTGACAGTGCTGCAGGGCCAGTTCAAACACGTCTGTCGTGCTGCCAATCACACCAACCCCAATGCTGTCCAGCACCATCCTTTTGCTGCGGTGGAGGACTACGGAGGACAAGTGCTGGGGCTTTATTTCACTGATGAACTTCCCAAAGCTGGCTGTGACTGTGTCCTCCGGGGCCGGGCACTTCAAAACTGCAAGGGGAAAGCAGCAAGGAATGTAGTGATCAGATAAAAGGAAAGAGGTAAAGCACAAATATTTTTCTACAGTGTACAAAAAAGTTGAGTTTACCTTCTACTGCTGACTTGTGCAGTCCTCTGACAGCCCACATTGGTCTAATGGTTTTCTGCAGGACAAAAAGGAAACAGAGTACCTTTAATGACACCTGTAAACCACTAGGGAGAGCATTTATTGTATAACTATAAAGTATTTTATTCATATCTCATACCTATTACAGGCTGTGGACATGTGCAGTGATTTTAAGCCTTTTCCTTGTCTGACTCAGATTTAATTAAATCATGTCTGTGCCTCTTTTGAAAAGGCTTTCTGTGCTGATGAGGTGGTGCTGTAGCAGGTGTGAGACAGCATGTGTAATATGCTCCACATTTGGCAAGTAAGGTGCAACACCTACACAGTGAAAGTTATGTTCTGATTTTAGAGTTTCATGTTAAACCTTTCACTAGACTGAATGTAATTGTAAATGTCCCCAGAAATCTGCTTTACTGACTTAGACATGAACATGAGTTATGCCTTTTATTACACATCAGATCTCTATTAATATAGGAAAATAGGCTTGAAAAATATCTTTAAATCTTTACCTGTAGTGTGGAGATCATGGCTTCAGTCAGTTGTTTCTCTCACGTTGCTCTTATTTCTTCTCTCTCTACTGATGCAGTAGTTTTGCAGTCAACAGGTTGTTGAAGATGCTTATGCTTTTCATACTGAGAGTGCACCTGCCTTATATAGGCCAGGACTTACAATGGCCCCTGATACCAGCCAGGGAGGAACAGGGAAGGGCAGGCATATCCATAACAAAACATTATCAGATTTAAAGGAGGAATTTCCACTGTAGTCATCATCATCATCATCGTCATAACCAGCCCCACCATCCCCAGAAGAGGAGGAGGGAGGGGTGGTACTTTATTGTCTAAGATGAGAGGCAGTGATGTCACCTCCTAGGTTGCAGGTTATAGGATAGTGTAGGGGAATTTTCATGAACTCCTCCTACACATGGGGAAGCCTTATTTATGACAAACGTTCTTCCCTGCTTCAGAACAACTCACAGTTCACCTTTCTGACCATCTTCAGTAGGTAAGACTCCATTTTAATTTTCCTTATTGCTGCCTAGCACAAAGACTTTATTACATGTAACCTTTGAAGTGCTACATAATGAATTGATGGTCATAATGTGCTTTTCATATGGGCTAAATATCTATCTACAACAGAATTATTACAATTTAAAGTTGTTATATATGAGATCACTAAATGTCAGCGCTGAAAAAGTATAACTGACAGAATCAAAAACAGTACCTTAGTACACGGTGTGCTTGTCTTTGGGGGTAAACATCAGTGTGTTAGTTAAGAATAAATGCTTTACTTATGTGGACACCTGCTTTCCAGTCATTAGGAGAGGGAAGGTGAACACAGTTACTCCTCTGTGCCTCTTGCTGCTGTCAGGTTGCAACAGTGGGTCAGCCCTCTCATTACTTGGTTGGGTCAGGGACTTTCAGTTCTCTGGGAGATAAGACAGAAAAGAGCCTGAAGGAGCATAATGCTCCAGTTTGACTTTAAGTTAAATAATAAATTATCATATTTGGAGTATTTCATCTGTTCCTTACAGTATATCTATGTTTCTTACAGTTATTATAATTTGCTTTAAATCCTGTTTTTTCCCCATATTTTTGCAACACAATGAGATTATTCCGCTTTGGCAAGATTAACACAGTATTTTCAAATTGTGTTGAATCATTTGTGCATTCAGTATTGCACTTTATATTTTTATGGAAAATGATCAGAGTACTGTATTTTCATTCATGTACATGTTCTCTGCGTCATGTCTTTCATTGTTTCAGTAAAACTGCAGATTGACACTATGGCAGCATTAGATGGGTTTCCAGCCAGTTTCTATGCCGAACCAGGAGTGTTGGGCATTTTATCCAATGGGATCAGTGCGTTCCTCGTACTTCTGCAGAACTTCAATGAAGCGCATACTGGCATTGCACCAGTAGGAGTGGAGAACATCCTTGCAGGTAAAATTCTTAAAACTGCAAAATAATGCAACATAACAGCCATGCAAAATTGTTCTACTAATTTCAGTTTCATGGTTTTTACAGGTGTCCATCTCATCCTAATTGGTGGTATATGCCAACTGGTGGCTGGACTGCTTTCCTTCAGAAAATATGATCATCTGAGTGGCACTGCCTTCATTGGCTATGCTGCTCTTTGGAGCAGTTATGGTGCCACTCGAATCTACTTTGGTGCCTTTGATGAAACTCCTTTAACAGTTCCTCTAGCACATGAAATGATGAACAATCTTCCCCTGTCCACTAACATGATGAGCAACATGTCTCAGAATGCCACCTCAGACATCCCAGTGAACAATATATTTTTGTCCATAAAAGAGTCAGCGATTGCTGGTCTGGTCCCTTATATCCTTCTGTCGTTCCTCCTAGCCTTCTGCTCTGCCACAGTCAACTACATCATGCCTTTTGTTTTTGGGGCCATCACGGTGACCTTAATTTTTGAAGCAGTAGCTGTAGTAGCGAGCTCCTGGGCTCTTGTGGTCTCCGGGATTTTTGAGTTGCTCATTCTACTTTTTGCCATCTATGGTTCGGCTGCACTGCTCGTCAAAGGTCTGAGTCAGCGTCTAGTCCTCAAAGGCTTTGGTACCCCTCTCTTTAATGTTCTCCTGCTAGGGACCGCCAACTCAGCAAGCGCCCAGAGCATTGGCCAAGAGAAGAAGAAAAACACAAAATACGCAGAGCCCATGGCCTTGGGTTTCTTCTGTGACACTATTGCCCCCTTTATCTTTGCTTTCTACAGCTTTGGGTACATGAAGTCCTTTGGCTTAGGAGCTACATGGGTCTCAATCATCTCAGTCACCCAGCTGTTCTCAAGCTACTACGCCCATCTGCGCCAAGATTGCTACCACACGACTAAGTTTGGTCTTCATGCTACATATTGGCTCATCAAGGCTTGGGATGAGTTTGTGCTATCTGTTCTGATTGTAGAGGAGAGTACAGTGGTCTCAGGCAGGCAAGCGATGGTGGGTGACTGGTTCTTTGTGGCGGCAGCCTTGGTGCTCTGTGTGGGAAGCTTGAACATGGATGTCCTGGAACTGATCCACAACATGCTCTTTGTCCTGCTCACAGTCTCAACAATCCCCCAGATCCCTCTCCACGGTTACTACATCTTCTTTGGTGTGGCTTGCTCCCTGTTCACTGCAGCCTCCCTGTATGGTACCTTCTCACGTCTCATCAACACAATAGCAGAGAAGTCTCTCATCCCTGTTGGCCCACAGCCCCTCTCCACTGAACAGCTACAGAAAGCTTTCAAGTGCAACAGGTCTAAACAAGGAGACCAAGAGGTGCTTCAGGCTTCAGATGCCCTGTTCTACCTTTCAAATGGGGTTGCAGCTCTCTCAGCCGTCCATGCACGTGTCTCAAGCTCAAATCCTTCCTTCCTCAATCTGACTGTCCCTTGGGTCCTCATCTCTGGCGCCATCATCCAGATCTATGTCAGCCGGCTGCAAGTTACAGGAGGTGGGCGTTTTGGATCTGTCATCTCGTCCTTCTATGTAGCAGTGTGGGCAACCTGGACCTGGTTTAGGTTTGCAGGTATGTTTGTACAAACATGTGATCATGGAACTGCACAATTGTTGAATTACACAAAATTCTTATCACAAATAGTTTTTTTGCAGGTGACCTGCTACAATTTCCCACAGAAGCCTTCTACGGTTTTACAGCAGGAGCCATTGCTTTCCTGGTCATTAATGCTTTCCTCATGCTGATAGGTAAGGTTGACCACATTGTTTTTTAAAATTAAGGATTATTCTTGTCAGTTATTATTATTACTAGTTGAGCCAGTTGTAATTCCTTCCACCGTTCATATCAGCTGCCTACAAGAACCTAGTTTTGCTGGTTCTAACAACAATCATGGAGGTTGTTCTGGTCTGTTTCCTGTTGTCCACCCTGCAGCGACTGCCATACCGGCTAGAAAGTAAGCACAGACAAATCCTCATTCTATACATATTCTATAGGTTTTTAAATGTAGAAATGGCTTAAGATTAAAATTGCATCAGCGAAATTCTGAAAATATTGTCTCGATTTTTTTCCACAGTTGCCATGCTTGCTCTGGTTTCAATAATTTGTATATATGGAGCTCTGGCATCACTGGTCAACTGCATCTTCTCACAGAGACTGCTACCTATGGGCCCTCCCTTAATAAAGGTACCTAATCAAAAGACTCATATTGTATTCCTCCTCTAATGCTATAGTGGTATTCATCCATTATGAACATGTCCCTCCTTCTGTGGCCTCTCTCAGGAGACAGTGAAAGAGGAATCCTCTCCAGAGACGCCTTGTCCATTGGGAAATTCACGACTCACCGGTGGTCTCCTGAAGATCGCTGCCCTTCTGGAGGAAGGTGGAGTCTGTGGTATTCCTACAGACACAGTCTACGCCCTGGCTGCCTCCTGCAAAAATCCCAAGGCTATAGAGAAAATCTACAATATTAAAGTAAGAATTGAAAAATAAGGTGTTGGTTGAAGTGTAATATGGGACAGATCATTAAATGTAGTTTCCACACTGTGTGAAACTCATCGACCTGTTGTCTGTGACCTGCTCCAGGACAGACCAGCAGAGAAGCCCATCTGTATCTGTATCTCTAGCGTGGAGCAGCTGGTAGAAGCCAAGCCTCCCTTCAGTCCTCTGCTCTGGGAGTTCATGAGGAACGTGTATCCTGGAGGCATCAGCTGCATTGTCAGCAAAGGAGACTGGCTGTTCAAGCTAGGTAAACTTGGCAGCTGCAGTTAAACATCTTTGTCTGAGATAAATAAATGACAGTTACCAGTATTCACCTCGACCTTTAAATGATCTTGTGCAGGAGTGGGACCAGCTTATGACCGTGTTGGCACCAAGGACAGCATCATGATCCGCGTCCCTGACCACACTGTGACCTGCCACCTATGTGACATGACTGGACCCCTTGCCATTACCTCAGCCAATCCCAGTGGAGAGGCAGACAGCACCCATCACAGCATGGTCATCAAGTAAGTGTCTTTTCACAGAACTTTGCTGCACTCAAGTCCTCATGCATGTCGGCTGTTATTCAGCTGACCCACTACACATCGTGCCATGTTTCAGTTTGGAAAGATTTAGAACTGATTTTACTGTAGAGGTATTATTTGACTTACTTTTGACAACCACATGCACATTCAGTTACCCCCTCTGCTTCCTTTTATTTTGCTGCAGTCGACTGGGACACAAGATTCAAGGAGTTCTGTGTGATGGGAACTCTAACGAAGTTGTTGCTTCTACTGTGGTCAACTGTCTTAAGATTGATGAAGGTAAAAATATCCCTATTACATATGTTCTTTTTTGTGTGTTTTAACAGACACTTTCTAACTCAAGCCTGTCTTACTTTACTTTCCACAGGGACCATCACCATTGTGAGGGAAGGCTGTGTCCCTGCAGTAAAGGTTCGACAGATCTTCGACAGACTAAAAAGCACCATGGTGTGATCGTCATATACCTCATTTCTCTCCTTTCCAAGACCCTTGTTGCACCTGTTTCCCCTACAAGACCTGTTTTTCAACTCCTCCTGTATCCATTCAACAATCTCTGGGACACTTTAGGGAAAATATGAGAAAGATTGAAAGAAAAATAGAATATAACTGCTAATATATGTGTAACTGGCTATCTTTGCCAATGTTCAAGTTAAACATAAATTTATAGCTCACAATGCTCGTAATGTACACTTAACGTTCTCAGCAAGGAATTTCTTTCAAGAATCTCAGTTGACATAACATGACTTCATAAAGATAAGGTCTGTCATCTGTACCATTCTGGCAAGAAGTGGAAAATATCAAAATATTTTTATGAAATTGTTGTTATATGACTGTGATAATTGTGTAAATATATGTTTATACTTTTAAATTATAATGTATGTTGACGTAAATTTCACACTTTTTTTTCCATACAGAAAATTCACTTCATATTCTTGTACTGAATAATTCTGTGAAAATAAACTGTGACTTTGACATTGTGTAACATTTGTGTCCTAAAAGTGAAATAGTAATGTCACCAGTAATGTAGGTTTCAATAGATTAATTTAACTTGATTAATATCTTATTAATTTAACCAACTTTTAGAACATTTTTCCCTGCGTTCAATAGTTAAGAACTGACAGGCAGCAGTAAAGAAGGGGAGATATAATGAAAATTATGATATAATGAACTGAGATGCAGAAACGTAGAAATTGTGGTACATAATATGCATCTCAGCCACTAGACTAACTAATTTCCAAAGAAAAAAAAAATATATTTTTTTCAAACTGTGAACAGACTGTGTTAAAAATAAATCATTGTCCAAAATGAAACTTAATATTCCAGACTGTAAGAGCAGTTCACTTTTGCTGGGTATATTCACACAACCAGCTGTAATTCTTTTCCATTAGCACAATAATTATGGGTCACACCAATAAAATCTTAGTTGCGCAAACCCCATATAAGACAAAACAATAGAAACCTATAATGACACAGAGCACACACCACATGGCAAACGGGCACAAAAAAGTAAAGGTCTCCTAACACTATACAAGTGATAGGACAAGACCTTTGTAAAACATATCAAGAAAGAAATTCAAGCAATGACACACTGTATTGCTCAAAATATGTCGTATTAGACACAGAGTAACATGATCTACACCAAACTTAATAAAAAAAGATTTATTTAAGAATCTACAACCAGACTACTGTTTCTGTAACGCTGTACCGTGTGCTTTGAACTAAATGATGCTGATCTTTAGCAGGTATAATCTGTAATCATGCTTATTTTAATTAGCATGCTAACATTTGTAACAGTAATTAGCACTTAACACAGTACATTGAGGCTGTTGGGAATGTCATTGCAGACATTTGGTCATAAACCATCAATTTTTTAAATAATGATACTAAATGAAAAGTAAATCGATAACCAAAGTTGTTACAATTCATGTTGAGGGGAACATGACTGTCGAAACTAAATTGCTAGAGGGAAAGTCGGGGGGGATGAGGATGAGGATCATGAAAATGTGTTGCAAGATATTTCAGTGGATAGGTGAAAACCTCAACCTGCCGGTGACATTGGGTGAAAAGTGAGATCCTCAGAGTCATTGGGATTGACCATAGATACTAAATTTCATTCCAATTCATCCAATATTTCAGTTTGGACAAACTGACAGATTCATATCCCCATATCACATATGAGTTAACAAACTTGCTCTGTTTTCACAAAATTTGTAAGGAGTCCTGTTATATGACCACCCTGATGAAAGTTGACCTAACTTTCAAATCACTGATTCATATACGATGTCATAATGCTCATTTGGCTGGTTTGCTGTTACAGAATGAAGCTTAATTTATTATATTATAAGTCAGGGTGCTGTAATGTTTAAAGAGAGTCTGTGCATTCCTTTTTTTTTTTCCTTTGGATGGAATAAATACAACAAGGCCTTCTCAGGGAGATTTGTTAATGGTGTTGCAGATTTAACTGAATTTGTCAGTTCTCATGGTGGGTGGTTTGCAAACAAAGCTGAGCAACTTTATCCACTGGAAAGTCCTTTCATACATACAGTTTCCACAAATACAAGACGTCACCTTTAAAACGCAAAATCTGCTCTTTTGACTACTTCTCAAATCTTGTAATTGAAATTGAAGGATTATTTTCCTGATACATCACCTTATAAGAACGATAGAGGAAAAAAAGATACAGAAACGATAAGGAAATATCCCTCAGAGATGAGTTAAGCCTTTAAAGGTAATCAAAACTCTCGCTGACCTTGGAGTAAATTATTACTTGATCTTACTTCACCTAAAAGACTAGGATGCCTGTTACGGTAAGGAAATATACTTGTATTTTCCTTGCTCTAATTGGAGGGGATCATTTTCCTTGAGCGGTACTCTCAAAGTACATCAAACATGAACTGAACAATATCCTTGGGATTTCCTTGTTAAAATAATGACTGTTTCTTTGTTGAAACAAGGAAACTGCTGTTCTTACTTAGTAACTCATTGCCAGGGAACACATCAGGATGTAAATGAGGATAAATTACTTTGAAAGAGCAACATCATAAACATATATTTATTGAGTGCCATTAGTCATCCACTTCCTGAAGGAGGGATGCTGCAGGCACAAGCGTAATGCTTAGACCAGGGGTCTCAAACTCAACTTAGATGGGGGCCGCTGGAAGTAGAGTCTGGGTGAGGCTGGGCCGCAAGTATTCAAAAAAAAAAAAGTACAACAGATCCAATCTTCTCAATCTTTATTATTAACAGTTCTTCACGTTTCAACCAAGTTTCAACCGTCGCTAATTCGCGCTGGACATTATGGTGCGTTCAAGTTGTGCTCGGAAGTCGGACTTTCTGAGCTCCGAGATGGACATTTCAACTGGAAGTCTGAAATCCGAGTCGTTCCAATTTACAAGTTCCAACTTAACGGGAACGCACCATAACTTGACAACAAACGCGACACCGAAAGCTGTCATGAGCCTGCGCTATGGTAGCCCATAAGTGAAAAATAAAAGCCCAGGGCAAGCGCGGCTCGCCCAACAACTCGGCAAAAAGGTGCGTTTGAGAAAAACGCGCGGGCCGCACTAACACTAAACTTTGATGTCAAGTAGGGGGCCACAAAATAACGTCCCCCAGGCCGCAATTGGCCCGCGGGCCGCGAGTTTGAGACCCATGGCTTAGACTGTAGTCTTCATTCAGAAAACACAATGCTTAGTGATGTTCTGGTGGCAGTGAAACACATCAGTGCACAGTCTGAAAATATAAGAACTATTTACACATGCAGTGCGAACGCTCGCACATATACACATTAAGATCCATCACAGTCTGAAAAAATCACTGTTGTGAGAGTTTACGGCCTGAGGTTCTGGGTGCGGATGTGATCTGGCTCTGCTGGACAGTTTGTTGCACACTATGGGCAACAGTGAACTGAAGAACACACACTGCTGTACTCTTTGGTCCGGACAGCCTGTTTATTCACTGACTCAAAATGAAAGAAATAACAAGTTTCTGCAAAACAAAGCCCTGCCCTGACCTGACCTCTATGGTTCATTGTTCCTCAATCTGGTTTCTGGTAGAAATGAATTTATTGTTAAGGATTAATCATCACTCAGTTTATTGACAATAAGGAAGTATTTTCAGAAAAACATAAATTCAGAGCACTTACCTTACTGACAGAGAATCAGGAAACAGCAGTAACCTATTTGCTTAAGGTGTTTCTTCTGGTAACATTTGCTTTGTCAGATTGTTGTTGATTATCACTAAAGGTTTTGAAGTGTCATCTCTATAGATCACGCAACCCTGATTGTGACTAAACTTTTATATAATGATGACGTGATTCAATTTTCACTTGAATCTATATTAATCAACATTTTTCCCTCAGCTTCAACTCAGCACTGATTTTCATGAGTTCGAATACTTATGGGATAATATGATGAGATCTTGACAACTGTGTCCAAAAAGAAAAGGACTGTGCAGCATGTGTCAAAATGAGTATAAACTGTATTTAGCATCTTCACAGGGTTGTTTTTCTGAAGTCTTGTCATCATTGAATATATAACCATTATTACTTTACTATCAGAGCATTATATTTTGACCCTCAATGGTTATCCAAATACCAGGCTTGTCAATTCAACTGATATATCGCACACATTTATTTAGTGATAAAAGCTTGATGGGCTGAATTACAAGTAATAAACACATTTTAATAAATGACAAGGTGGCCAGCTTCATTAATGATGGATATTTTATCTTGCGGTCTTTAAAATGGTCGGTTGCAGCTTGTATGAGTCGGAGGAAAATGATTTTCGTATTTGCGACAGATAAATACTGGGTCAACTGACATTTTACATTCAAAATGGCCTTTTCTTTTTTATTAATAAGCATATTTGAATATAATTTTTGGAAAAACGGGTTGATACCTTTTGTGTGGACCTCAGTTCAATGGAGTAGCACTGGGAATTATCGTTTGTGTAGTCATCAAGGCTTTCCAACTTATAACAATGATAATGATGTCATTGTCCTGCCCTCACAGGTGCGACAGCAGGTGAGTGAGGGAGACATCAATCACAGTGTTGAGAAGGCTGGGTGGAGGAGAAAACGCCTGTGTGTAGACTTCGGGTGTGTTAGGGCTTTAAAATAAATATGAAATAGAAAGTATCAAAACAATGTGTTTCCATATGTGCATTAACCGTAATAATCACACATTTATCGCTGATCTCAGATTGTACTGAATTTACGTAACATAATATTCCGCAATGATGTCTATCCATATTGAGAAAATTTCACTTGAATAAAGACTCATCACACACTATTTAACCCTCCTATTGTGTAGGGTCATTACTTTCAAGTTTTGATGTGTGAAACAGACCTTTAGTTTTTAATGATCATAACAATGTTTCATTACATCCTCAACAATGACCTACTAAATACAATAAAATACATTTCAATATTTTTTTGTTTTAAAAAAAAAAATGTGATCCAGCATCAATGAAGAAGTCTGATGAGGCAGAGGACCCTGATGTTTCAGAAGCTCAAAGAAAGAAGAGCAAAAAAACGTGGTCTATAACCCCTTATGAAAGGCAGGGTAGAGAACAATCACATAATATAATCAGAATCACAAACTTGCAGCCATAAGACATGTTTGGGACAAATGGGTGGAACGTTTGACACTGGTCTACAATCCAGGACCCAAGGTCATGGTAGATGAACGACTGGTTCCATTCAGAGGGCGCTATGAATATATAATATAATATTAATAAAATACATTCCCAGTAAGCTTGAAGAATAGGATCTGGGCAGCTGATGATGAAGGAACAACTATGCTTGGAATATGCAAATATATACTGGTATACTTATTTCATAGGAAAGCATATGTGGTCAATATTAACCCGTGACACAACAGATGTAATGATTATTGCTCATTTTAACATGTAAGAAAAAACAGATTTATATATTGGGAATATATTATTATTTTGGGAATTACTTTGTTCATCATGAGCCTCTAATGGTCAGATAATATATTTGACTGTTCTGTTCATCATAAACCTTTGTTAACCCTTGTGTTGTCTTTACATTCTGTATACTCCCCTTGTCCTCCGGGTCAAAAATGACCCGCCTTCACTAAACCCCTAAAATAAAGAAGCTTAATTGAATTTTTAACACCAAATCTAGTTTGCATGAAGAAGCAACCATTCGTCACAAACTGTGTGAATATCTGTGTTTTCCCTCTTCACAGTGCAGAAAGATTGCATTTATTCAGTGGACCCCCTCTCGTTTTTATTACAACACTGCTGTCATAATTGTCTTCTTTACTAAAGTAGAGTAGAAAGTATTTTCAATATCCTCATTTCTTAAACTAAAAATTATTTGTATGCTGTAAGTTAAATGTGGTCTAAGGTAAATAAAATATCAAAGTAATATATATATAAAAAATATAAAATATAAACATAAATGAATTCAAACACAGGTCAAAATTGAACTGTCACACAATATGTCTACACCCTTTTCTAACACAGTAGGAGGATTAATAAAAGGTGTGATTCTTTGAGCCAACATTGAACTTATTACGAATTTTTTTTCATCAAGATTATATACATATTATTTTATAAAATATAGTCTGTCTCTGGATGTCTCTTGCCAAGATGACACAAAGACCTCACAAGCTAAAAATTTGAATTTAATGCTTAAATGTAAATGGGCTTTTAGTACAATTAGAATTAACTGTATAATTAAGCAATATATATTCTTTATGTGGTTACCTTTTCACTCCTTGCAATTAAGTTTTAAATAATTGTGCAGTTACAGTGTGATGAGGCAACTTACGTATTGGGCAGTGAACTGTAAATGTTATCATGAATATGTTTCAATAAAATAAAACACATGATCAAGATATATTAAAACATATATGTTTTAATATGTATATGTACTTGTATATTGAAACTTTTTTTTAGAAATAATTTAATGTAATTTTGTCATGAAAGTATATACAGTGTATTGATGTCATTTAATTATTTAAAATTACAAAAGTTCAGGCAATATACATAAAAATCTATATATACATATATATGTACAGTACAAAACATAAATTGGAATTATATAGTCATATTACAAGTGATAGTGCATTAGTTTGTGTGCTTTAAATCATCACGCTTTAAACTTCACACAAGTGTAAAGAGGGTCCTGTATGAAACATTTAAAAACATGTCAATGATTGCATCAGACTTCATTCATTTAGTGATAACTATTTGTGTACATGTGACTTTATGTTACAGCTGGCAGCACTTTTAAGCAGAGATGTGTATAAGAGACAGGAGTATAACCATGCTAATGGAGGAGGGCCACGCAGCCTGCATGAAGTCCAGCAGCAGAGGGCTCATTAGGTGTCGCACTGGCTCCAGCTGCTTGATGGAGGAGATCCACATGGACATGGGTCTGTCCTGCGCCTGCTTCTTCACCCTGATGTCAAACACAACAATTAGAGAGTAATGAGAGTGGAACAATTAATGAATGCAGATAAGGGCATGTTCATGGAAACAGAAACTTACCTGTAAGCTTTAACAACTGCGTCAGGCCTGTTGCAAGCTGCCACCAGGACATAGACAGTGTCAGTAGGCATTCCACATATGCCGCCGTTTTTCATGATTTCTGCAGAAGAGAAGACAAACATCTCACATCACATACATAAACAAATGTTTATTTTAGAAATCATCATTGTTGTCTTTTATATCTCACCTGCAATCTGCTGGACAGATGTGGCCTTTCGGGCTGGTACATGTGGACAGACATTGGCGCCTCCCCCAACACCTCTCAGCTTGAGGAAAGGTTTCCCAAAGGGGATCTGGGGGGACTGGAAGGTGCTGTTGAAAAGGTGGCCCAGGAAACAATAGAAACTGACGAGACCAAAGATGATGGTGACTCCTATGTCATAACCAAAAGGCAGAGCACCCACTGC
>NW_019525007.1:0-1034 GCF_002814215.2 Seriola lalandi dorsalis | reverse complement strand
ACTTCTGTAATACGCCCTGTGTTGTTTTAGGTGGTTTCGGTGTGGCTAAGAACCTGAGTGACTGGGCAGTGAAAAATAAGGACTGCACCATCCTGCCACAGCTGGAGAAGATCATCAAGGCCTTCCACAAAGCGGGAAAGCCGCTGGGCATGTGCTGCATCTCCCCCGTCCTCGCTGCCAAAATCTTGCCTGGCTGCGAGATCACTGTGGGACAGGACAAAGAGTGTGAAAAGTGAGTGAAATAGTTTGTCACCATCAGATGTCTATGGATATATACATTAAAAAAATGTATTCTACAGTTGTGTCTCTCTGTTGTCCTCTTCAGGTGGCCGTATGCAAAGACAGCAGGTGCTCTGAAGGAGATGGGCTGCAAACATGTGAACAAGGATGTGGGAGAAGCTCATGTTGATGTCAAAAACAAGCTGGTCACCACCAGTGCCTTCATGTGCAATGCTCCAGTTCATCAGGTTTTTGATGGAGTGGGTGTCTTGGTTAAAGAGACACTGAAACTGGCTTAAGAAGTCTCTTCTGGATGTTTGGTTTTATTTACTGCAAAAGCAGCTGTTTGGGATTTTATATACAAGCACTGTATCTAATATTAATCTGGTGGGCTTATCTTTGAGCATTTGTGTGCTATACAATCAATGTGTTGTCTTGAGATTTTGAATAAATGCTACTTTACAAATTACATTTCTTCAAATATTTTTTCTTTAGTAAAATAAAACAATGGCAACCACAGGACATGTACAACATAAATGCTGTCGGATAACTTTCTCATATACATATATATATAGTGTATTAAGTTTGGACAGAACATGACAGAGAGCTGGTCAGAAGATGAAGATTTTAGTTAAGCAGAACCGACATTGAGATGTATGTGAAGGGGTAAGAAACATCTGTAGCCAGCAAATCCTCACATGGTTTAACGTAAAGTGGTTTAAACATCTTACTTTCTGAACATCCTTGGTCTTCATTTTGCTTCAGGGAAATGTATCATAATTTCCAAATTATTCCAAGTTTTGTCAGCAATTTTT
>NW_019525006.1:15655-16164 GCF_002814215.2 Seriola lalandi dorsalis | reverse complement strand
ACACACACACACACACACACACACACACACACCTTGACCCCCAGGCCTGCGGGGGTGAGCTGCTGGTTGTTGCGCTCGTTGAGGCCGTCCTCCCCCATCAGAGAGGTGAGGTGCTGCAGACAGTCGGCGTGACCCTGACAGGCCGAGATGTGCAGCAGGTTGTTCCTGTCCTCGTCTCTGATCAGCTCCAGGTTGTCTGCTGCCAGGTGAGGCTGGAGGAGGAGGAGGAAGAGGAGGAGGAGTTGGGAGAACATATGCAAGAGAAACAGGAGGAGGAGTAAGGAGAAGAAGTGGAGGCGGAGGAAGAAGTGAAGAGGGAAAAACAGGAAGAGGAGGATGAGCAAGTAGAGGAAGGAGGTGAGGAGGAAGTGGAGCAGGAGGTAAAAGAGGAACAGTAGAGGTAGAAGAGTAGAGGAGGGAGGTGAGGAAGAGGAGGAGAAGCAGGAGGAGGAGAAAAAGGAAAAGGAGAAAGATGTGTTGAAAGGAGAGGAAGAGGAGCAGCAAGAAGA
>NW_019525006.1:8718-10214 GCF_002814215.2 Seriola lalandi dorsalis | reverse complement strand
GTCGTGATCAGCAGCTTCACTGAAACAGCACGATGCAGATCTCAGGTCAGTCACTGCTGTCGATACGATGCTCGAGTTTCAGCACCAGTAACAACATGACACCTTTTTTCTGATGCTTCACTTTGAGCAGAAGGACGACTGATCAATTAACTGAAATATTATTCAAATCACAGGAGATGGAAGTTTTTGGATAAACTTAAAATGTGTCACAACAACAGATCGTAACTGAAGCGTTGTGCGGCTGCAGAGACGTAAAGGAACAGGAAACTGGGAACCCAACAAAAACCATCATCATCATCATCATCATCATCATTTTTATATTTCTGTCATTGTAAATCAAATGAAAACTCGTTCCTCAATCCCAATATATCATATCGTTCTGTATCGTTCAGTAGAACAAAACTTTAACTTAAGGAAACATATAAATAAAACCCTTTTCTCATCGAACAAATAAAGTCAAACATGAAATATCGTCTATAAAAATAGTTAAAAAAAATTATTTAAATCAGGATCCGTCTGATGAAATAAATAGAAAGTAAATGACATATAATCAAAATTGTAACATGTCCACGTGCATGTCCGTGTGTATTGTTATAGTGTGTATTATTACAGTGTGTATTATTACAGTGTGTATTATTACAGTGTGTATTATTATAGTGTGTATTATTACAGTGTGTATTATTACAGTGTGTATTATTACAGTGTGTATTATTACAGTGTGTATTATTACAGTGTGTATTATTATAGTGTGTATTCATACAGTGTGTATTATTACAGTGTGTATTATTATAGTGTGTATTATTACAGTGTGTATTGTTATAGTGTGTATTATTACAGTGTGTATTGTTATAGTGTGTATTATTACAGTGTGTATTGTTATAGTGTGTATTATTACAGTGTGTATTGTTATAGTGTGTATTCATACAGTGTGTATTATCAGCACTGTAAGCGTTGTGGTTATTTTTAATAATTTTTCCAGTGAAGACAGAAATAAAAGCCCGATGATTCCTTGTGCAGGTCACGCAGCCCTGACGTCACGGCGGCCTCTCTGCTGCGTGACGTCTAACAGCTACAGGTGTGTGAGGGAAAGGTGAGCGTCACACCTGAGACACAGAAAGTTGAAACAGTGGAGCAGAGAGTCTGGAGAAGCTCTCAGGTTAGAAAGCCGTTTGATCCAATTCATGATTTAATATAAGATCTCCACTTATTAATTATATTATATTAAATGTTATATTATGATGTTTTCAGAATCAGGAAGAAACCAGCTCAGTCACATTCAGAGTAACAACAGGTTCATTAAAATAAATAAACTGCTGATTAACGAGACGTTTCTATTCGGAACCAGAACTTTTTAACTTCTAACCTGAAAATATTTACAGTGTAAACTCGTCCTCTCTCTCTCTCTCTCTCTCTCTCACAGTTCGAGGCTGTGATTCAGATCACATGGAAACCTGATTACAGGCATTAAGACCTGCAGCCTGGACGGAGGCCGGTTT
>NW_019525006.1:0-8192 GCF_002814215.2 Seriola lalandi dorsalis | reverse complement strand
TTACACATAGATACTTTATTTATCCACCAGGGGAAATTCACGATATGTAATATATATATATTATATAAGGTGTATATGATAAGATTTAAGGCTGGACTTACTATCACTTTGATTTTCTGGATTAATTGATAATAAATGTCAGAGAACAGTGAAAAAAATGTCTGTCCCAGTTTCTCACAGGTGAAGGTGACGCCTTCAAATTAGTAAAAAACATTCAGAAGATCATAAGAAAACAGAAAATATCCACAATTAAGAAGCTGGAACCAAACAAATAATCATTCATCGACTAATCATTGCATCTCTTTTATAATTATGTGCTTATGGTTGTTATTTTGCTGAATATCTACTTATAATTTCTGAATGAAAAATACCTACAGCCTGATGAAAGTAAAAATAAAATAACATCTGACACCACATCTCTATAATTAAAAGGTTTATTTGACACTAGACTAGTTACTAGTTAAGAGTTGGTAACTAACAGACTCCCAGCAGCTGATGAAGCTGCTTTATTTCAGTCTCCACAGATGAAAACAGTGAAAACACAGAGACTTCAGTCGGTTTGTTGTCTCCTCGTTTCTGCTCACAGCTGATTTAATCCGCTCTTACCTGCTCACGTAGCAGCAGGAAGCTAATTAGCTCAGCTAGCTCCGGAGCAGCTAACGTGGAAGCTAGGTGACTAACGTTAGCCAGGCAGCTGGAAAACTGGGTCAGAACAGAAAGCTCAGGTAAAACCGAGCCCGGTCCGGCACGAGGCGCGGTCCCTCCTTGGACAAAGGAGAGTTTTATGATACCGTACCTTGTCGAAGAGAGGCGGCCGAGGAGAAGTGGCTGGTCTGGGGGATGAAACAGCTAGCGGAGCCGCTAGCAGGAATCCTTGGATCCAGCTGTTTTTTTTCCTTCTGTCGCCTCGCTGTCTTGAAAAGCACAAAGACTTTGACATATGGGCAGCACAGAGGGGAGGAGCGGGAGGAGGGCTCACTCCGACCACATTTCTGAGTACCAGGTTAATCCGGAGAACTACACTTTCACCTTTTACCTTTCAAAACAAACAAGCTTCTGACTGTTTCCAAGACATTATGGTTTCTGTTTTATCATATGAATAAGTAAACTCAATTCTTCTTCTTATTATTATTGTTAGTAGTAGTATTAAAATAACAAAGGGAATAATAGTGCAAAGCAAGGAAACTTCACAAATGAGCTAAAGTTAAAAAAAATCAAAAGGAGGAAAATAAAGTAAAACAAATGATGATTTAGGAATGATCAAAAGTTTTTATTATTTAATAACAATTATTAGAAAATAAGCCAAAATGTTGATTCTTTAAAGTCAAAATAAAGATACCACATGAAAAATAATACATTCTTATTTCCTTTATTTTACAAGAAAGTCTTATTGAGATAGAAAAATAAAATTCTTGTTCAGCGAGAGACCTGGTCAAGACATGAAAAACGAATAAAATAACAAATAACAATAATAATAATGATACTAAAACAACAAATAATGACTTTTAAACTGAAAATAATACCACAAACTCATATGTGTACCTATTCCCAACAGGAAAATAACATGTATATTATCAAAAATGAGGTGAGATGAAATAAAAACAATAAAAAGAGGAAAAAATGATTATGACAAAATTATTGAAGTGAATCTGCAAAATATTACCTTGATCCTATAATTCCTTAATACATTTGATGAGAAAAAAAACACTTTCACTTTTCAAACTCCATAAGTTCTATTTTTTATTTATGAATAATTAAAGATTAATTACAGTGTGGTATATAATTCAATAATATATGGAACAATATTTTAGTTAACAATATTTATTTATCCCATATCAGTGAGAGGAAAAAGCTGCAGCTGACTGTGTCACGCCCACTGTATCAGACTGAACGTTGTTTCGTTTTTTCTCCCATGGTGAGTCATCGTCTCAATAGACGATCTTTGAAGGGGGCAGCCGCTCAGACAGAGGAAGTGGAGCCGTTATGTCGGTCCGTTATCCTTAGAATAAAAACTGCAATAAAACATCTGTTGTCGCTCTAACACGTGTGTTTTCAGCATTTATGATGTTTAATTTTATTTTGAATTATTTTGAACCATTAGTCTTAATGAATGAAAACGATAAAAAAAAATAAATAAATAAAATGAACCAACATTCATTGTAATTTCTATTTGATCTGTTAAAATACAGTGTTGGGATGTAACAGAAGATATTTACTGCATTATCAGGTACTTGTACTGCATAATTAAAGTATAATTTAATGCTAATATACTTTTGTATTAGCATAAAACAACTTTTACTTGTGCCAGAATATTTGTACACTGTGGTACTGCTACTTTTATTTAAGTAGAAGTTCAAATGTTTTATTATTAGAGCCAAACTTAATTGTTTTTATGTTTCCTTTACAGCACTTTGGAAAACACAGTTTCTTTATTCGCATCATCACCAATAATAATATTAATAATGACAGTAAGTTGCTGGTTTTACTATCAATAACCTGTTATCCTAAATTCCTGCAGGTCAGTGATGATTTATTTGCCTGTAATAATCAGACCACTGTCACACTGGGCAGAGCCGTCGTCTAAACTCAGACGTTTGACATCAAACATTCAGTTACAGAAGTTGTAGTTGGTGAGAAGGAGAAACTCAGAAGCTGCAGCAGATGAGGCTCTAACTGTTCTCTGTGTTTCCATAACAACAGCCTCTGATTCTCTGCTGAGCTTCAGTCAGTGACTCACTCATGTTCATCAGCTGATGTTCGACTCAACAGTGTCACCTAGTGGCTCAACGTGACACTGTCACTGGTTTTATAACAGGTATGTTACAGAGAGGAGGACTGGTTCTGCCCTGTCCCCCAAAGACCGTTAAACATCATCAGTGAAATACTAAAACACTGACTGTTATAGAACATTAATAAACCTGTTATAATGTCACGTAAATATAATCTGTTGATTTGGATATTAGTTTGTGGGTTAATTTATAAAGTTTAAATGTTCAAATCTTCTTTTAAGAATATATATAATACTTCATGATTTCATTCTCATGATGTTAAATATGAAAAAATGCTTAAAAATATTTTTTCCCCCCAGAGGTGGAAAATAACAGCTGTTGTTCCCACAGCAAAAATATTTTAGAGATCGATACGTCAGCTTTAAAAAATAATAATATCACAAACATCCAGCATCTGTTCTGGGTCACAGGAATAAGAACTGAACTTACAGAACAGACTGAAACTCGACTTTAGTCAGAAGTCTGACTGACTTTAATAACTGACTGTAACTGTTTTACTTATTCTCTTTTCTGACTTTTCTTATTGTCTACCTGGTTGTGCATCTTAATGCATATTTATAAGCATTTAACTTTACACTGTGTTTATATAAAGTCATGTCCACCTGTTTGTGTGAATACATTCTGTATCTGACTGTGGATTTAAATCACTGGAAATCTGTATTTCTGTAACTTTGTTATTTATTCTATTGTATTTATTTTCTGAACTCATGTTTCTCTTGTAAATTACATTGATCTCAATGTGACTTCCTGATTAAATAAAGTAAATTAGCTTTAAAATAAAGCTTTATACAAAGCATAATGACAAAAATTTAACCAACTGAATTCAAAATTAAATTAAGTGAATTTTAAAATGGACTGGAATCTGAAATGTCTCTCAAAATGTACTTCTTTAAATTACTACTTCACTACTACTACTTTAAATTAGTCAACATTTAATTAATCAATTTATAATGGTTTTTCCAGTAAAAAAAAAAAAAGAATACATTTATTATAATCAAACACAGAAATCTACTGAGACAGAACAAATTTACAACAGAAAAGGGGAAAAGAGTATTTTATCTATTGGTATAAATCATTGATGGAAAGTATAAACTTTACCTGGCAACAAGTTGCTCCAATGAAATTAAAGCAACAACACTGAGGCAGCTCTGGATCATGTTCTCCATCACACTGTGGAAATAATCCTGGTGTAAGTGATTATTAAATCTGCTGTGACACCAATCTGTTCCTGCTCAACTGACACCTGAGGCTCCTGTGATGGGTGACATTTACAGACACTGACACCCTGTGGTGAACATGAGAACTGCAGGATGCAGAAGAGAGCATTGTACATTATTTATAAGACCTCACTGCAAAACCTGCCTCATCTCCTCTGCTCTGTGGTTACATTAAAATCCAGCACTTACATTGTCAGTTCACAGCACATTTTAATTGTAGCTGTGACTCTTGTTCACACTGAACCTGGGAAAACTGGGTTCAAACACTTTGCTGCATGTAAATGTAACGTAACGTTTTCTTATTTCACTGGAACATTTTAAAAGATTTTACTTTCATATTTAATCATATTTGCACACGCTTTTCTTAAATGTGAAAATGTAAAATGTCTGAATTATCATCAATTTACATCAAAACAGCACAAATCACTTCAAAACAGCTAAATTCAAATCAACCCAAAACTAGATGCACTTCAGTTTGATTTACCCATCAGCCAACAGAGTTCAGAGAACAATGAATGTCTGCATTGCCAAATAATCACACTACAACGTCCTCAAGGAGTTTCTTATCTCTTTCAGAGAGGAGACCCCGACCATGAATTCAAAAATAGATTGTATAGTGTACAATCTATTTTTATTTAAAGCTTAACAATGAGGAAACTGTATTATTACAAAATATCAAAGCAAAAGAGTAAAAGAATAAAAAAATGTGACTCTGTCAAATCCCTCCCTACACCACAGGTCACCTCCCTCTCTAGCCCGAACACAAAACTCAAAGACAAAGCAAACAGAGAGCTGAGCCCCGACACCTTCAACAGAGGAAAGTACCAGAGGAGAGTCTCCCTTCTTCTACAGGTGGAGCCCAGAACACAATCACTACTAATATGGTAAAATCATAAAATACACACATGCTATTGGCTGAAGCTCATTTCCTCTACGTTCAAAATGAAGCACATGACAAGAATCTAAAAATAGCTAAGCTACAGTTACAAACACAGGTGCTGGAGGGAGGGGGGCCTTACAGGAAGTGAACTTGTAACTCTCTGCTGAGAAAATGTGCACTTATGCGAATCCTAACCACTCTGAACCACTCTGCTCTCATCTTTACGTGACATCAAAATTTTAACACACTCAATATAACACTGGCTGAATGTCATCAAACGCACTGAGTCTCAGGCATGGCTGAATAACTCAACACTTTATTCGTTATGTCTGTAGTTTCATTGTCTCCATGATCTGGTCCGTTGTCAGTGTTTGAAAGTTAACAGGCCGATAACTGGTGAGATTTAACTCAATCATGTTGCAGATTAACCATCAGATCCATCCACGTCTCATTTCAAATGTCATGCTGATCATTTTTTATCTGTAAACAGCCGGTTACAGTGAAGTCCAACTACACTGTAAAACAGCTGATTCATATCGGCCTAATAATGTTTGAATTGGAATTTACATTTGAGTTGTTTTAATAGTGAAAACAACACATTCAATACTCTGTAGTAGGCTTTGTGGTGAGTAGCAGTTTTTAACTAACTGACTTGCACACCTTGAGAAATGCTGCATTACAGCATTACACACAGCATTGATCTGTAGGTATGCACTAACTGTTTCAGTGAGGCAGGATGTTGTGGTCAAGTGGAGGCTCCTGCTGCATCTTCAACCATCAACTGTCTGCACCAGATGCAGGTTGTGAGTGGAACCTCAGAGTTCCTGTTTTTATTATTTAGATCTTAGTTTATTTGATTACTCCCCTTATATTCTCTGTGTCCAAATGATGTCTGACTCTCGAGGGGTTAAGAGGAGTTGAACAGGTGAGTGTAAGGTAAGTACAGGGTAAGGTAACTAAACTAAGTGGTTCCAACACGGTGCATGATCCATACAACTCTGCCTTACTCAGAGGTAGGTATATCAAACAGCTCTAAAACATCTGTCAGGAAGTCAGATACACACATTACATTAGGATGTAAAGCATTCACACATAACTCAAAGGATATAAACAATATCTCACCTTAAACAAATTGGCATTAAAAAAAAATTACTGATTTGGCAACATGGTCTCAAACAAAAGATGTGAACAGAACACACCCACCTGTATATAACCTCCCCTCCTCTGAACTCCTGTGCTCTTTAACCTGAGTATAATTATAGTTCTCTGATAAATGCAATGAAGTAAAAAAAATAGGATGTTTTTGTACGACACAGACAAACTGGTAAAACGTAACTAATACCTACAGATTGTACTGAACTACAGCCTTGAGTTTACAGGTGTATGCAGAGGTTTCTCCACCGCTGCTGACCCTCTGTGCGTGGTCAACCAGGGTCTTTCTGAAGTCCGTCAACTTCCTTTGTTTCCCCTTTATTTAGGGAAAGCTTCTTGGTCTGCTAGCTGTGCTGCTAGCAGGTCCACCTCCTCTCTGTCAGCTGTTTCATCATCGTGGCTGATGAGGCCCGTCACTGTTGGTGGTGACGGAGGCGCAGCTGCTGATCTGGACTGACTGCAGCCTCCCAGTGAGGGAACCCAGGACCCAGAGGGAGATGTTTGGGCCAAGTTTGTTAGCTTCACAATCAGGTGTTTGCTCGCCTGAAAAAAGTCAATGAATAGCGTCCTGACACAAGTGTCCTTATTCTCCAGGTGAGACGGGGCTGAGTGAAGGACAGATGTCGGAGGCGTCTTCAGTCGAGTGGTTGGGGAGGTAAGGAAACTGTAGGGGGTCAAGTGTGATGGGACAGCTGGATTTAATGTTCTGCAAGACCAGTCTCTCAAAGTACTTCATGATGATTCTCTGGAGCTGTTATCATCCAGACAGCTGCTTTCTGAGGGTTAACCCTTTACAGGGTCTTCCTTACACTGTCTGCAGTCACATACAGAACCTGGTCATGTGGAGGAAGGAAGGTCTTCATCAGCTGCACATTATTTAACCTTTCAAATCGTGCGCAGAAGTTGTTCACCACATCTGGAGGGGAGGTCACAAACCTGTGGTGGGGGCTTGTTGTCTATAATGACCTGAATGCTCTTCTACTGGACTGTGTCTCTGCTCTCAGCAAAGTGGCAACTGATTCTCTGTAAAATAATCCTGTTTTTGCTCATCTGATGTAACGTGATGTGATCTCTGTTTCCCCAGATCTGGACGCAGCAGCTCGGACCCTCGGTGGTTTTGCTCATGAGATGCTACAGGACTGCTGCTCATCTGGGGCCAGAAGTTTCTCTTTCAGTTCATTCATTTCTCTTTCATGTTTCTTCTGCAGGTCCTCCATCTCTTCACCGTCACCGTCTTCATCTGCGGTCGTGATTTGCTGCTTCAACTCTTTTATCTCTGCTTCATGTTTCTTCTGCAGCTCGTCCATTTTTTCTTTCTCGTTTCTTTTATTTTCTTCCACGAGTTTCTGTTTGAATTTATTCAGTTTCTGCTCATGTTCTTTCTGTAGTTCGTCCACTTCTTCCTTCTGCTTTTGATGCTGTTGGTTCATAAATGTCAGTCTCCACTCACTGATTTCTCGGTCATGTTCGATGGACAGCTTGTTCCTTCTTGTCTTCTTCTCTTCTTTACTTTGGTTCTGAAGTTCTCTGTCCAAGGATTTCATTTCTTCTTTGTGTCTTTTCTTGAGTTCGTCCAGTTGTTCCTTCTCTTGTCTCCTGCTTTCGTTTGAAAGCTCTTTCATAAGGTTCTCCATCTCTTTCCTGTGTGTTTCCTGCATTGAACTTATTTTGCTCCTGTTTTCTTTCTTTCGGGTCAGAAGAAGCAGAATCAAGTCGGTCATCTCTTGTTTGTGTTCGTCCTGCAGTTCGTTCATACCTTGTTTCAGAGTCTTTTCTTTGTGTTCTAAGAGATCCATTAAGTTTTTATATTCCTCCTGTTTCTCCTCCATGTGTTTCTCATGTTGTTGCTTCAGATCCATCACTTCCTTCATGTGTTTGTCTATCAGAGCTGCAAAGTCCTCCTTTTTCTCTCTGAACTCATTGAATTCTTCAGCTTGTTTTCTGGTCTCCTCCTCATACTTCTTCTTCATTTTCTCTATTTCTGTTTTATATTTTCTGTCTATCTCTTTAAGTTTCTCTTCCTGCTCTCTTCTCATTCTGTCCTCTTCTTCTCTCTTGTTTTCAGATCTAACTCTCTCTCGCTCATATTCTTCTTGGAGCTTTCTAAGTCTTTGTTCCTCCCGTCGTCTCTGTTCATCTTCTTGTTTTCGTTTT
>NW_019525005.1:114434-153893 GCF_002814215.2 Seriola lalandi dorsalis | reverse complement strand
CTTTTTGTGCCTTACTATACTATGGCATTTTTATGACTTTTTATGCCTTACTATATTTTTTCATTTTTATGACTTTTCATGCCTTACTGTACTATGTCGTTTTGGCATTTTAATGCCTTACTATACTATGTTGTTTATGACTTTTTATGCCCTACCATACTATGACGTTTTTATGCCTTACCATACTATGACATTTTTGTGACTTTTTATGCCTTACTATACTATGATGTTTTTATGACTTTTTATGCCTTACCATACTATGATGTTTTTTATGACTTTTTATGCCATACCATACAATGACCTTTTAATGCCCTACTATACTATGTTGTTTTTATGACATTTTATGCCCAACCATACAATGACCTTTTTATGCCTAACTATACTATGGCATTTTTACGACTTTTTATGCCTTAATTTATTTTTTTGTTTTTATGACTTTTAATGCCTTACTATAGTATGTCGTTTTGATGACTTTTTATACCCTACTATTCTATGACCTTTTTATGCCGTAGTATACTATGACGTTTAAATGACATTTTATGCCTTACTATACTATGTCGTTTTTATGACATCTTTATGCCTTACCATACTATGACGTTTTTATGACTTATTATGGCTTACTATACTATGATGTTTATGACTTTTTATGCCCTTCCATACTATGACCTTTTTATGCCTTGCCATAATGACGTTTTTATGACTTTTTATGCCTTAACATACTATGACCTTTTCATGCCTTACTATACTATGACCTTTTTATGCCTTACTATACTATGACGTTTTTATGACATTTCATGCCTTACCATTCTACGCTGCTTTATGACGTTTTTATGCCGTACTATACTATGACGTTTTTATGACCCTTTTATGCCTTACTATACTATGACGTTTTTATGACTTTTTATGCCTTATCATACTATGTCGTTTTCATGACTTTTTATGCCTTACCATACTATGTCAGTTTTCTGACTTTTCATGCCATACCATACTATGACCTTTTTATGCCTTAGTATACTATGACGTTTTTATGACATTTTATGCCTTACCATACTATGCTGTTTTATGATATTTTATACCTTACTATACTATGTCGTTTTTATGACTTCTTCATGCCTTACCATACTACGCCATTTTTATGACTTTTTATGGCTTACTATACTATGATGTTTATGACTTTTTATGCCCTTCCATACTATGACCTTTTTATGCCTTGCCATAATGACGTTTTTATGACTTTTTATGCCTTAACATACTATGACCTTTTCATGCCTTACTATACTATGACCTTTTCATGACTTTTCATGCCTTACTATACTATGACCTTTTTATTATTTCTAATGCCTTACTATACTATCACTTCTTATGCCTTCTTTGTAATGTTTTGGTATGATCTGAAACCACAATAACAACAAAGAGTAGTGGTAAAAACAAGTCTTTTATTACACTTTTATTTCATGGTGTTGAATGAGGGCTGGTAACGATGCTGAGGGCATGTGGCCATAGACAGTCCGGTAGAACAATGGCGGAGATGGATTTACAGACAGGAATCCAAAGAGCTGATCAGGCAAAGAAAATCCAAGCTGGCAAGACAAGACAGGAGTTGAGTATGGTCGGTGGCGGGATGGCAGGAGTATGAATGTGAAGCACAAAAACAGCAGAATAACAAAAAGTTGAGAAAGACTTAAGGCAAACAGGTAGCAAGCTGTGCTTGGCCATAGTGTTAATGTCACTTGAAGAAATGGAAGATCTGGCAGAGAATGGTAAGTTGAATCGTTCCTTTATAAAGCAGCCGGTCGTGGAGTTGATTGTATGATGAGAAGCAGGTGAGTATGGAGACTGGAAGGGGGTTGAACCAGGAAGACACGCCCAGCTGACACACACACACACACACAGACATATACGAATGACAAACTGGGGGAAAAGAAACACAAGGGAGGGGAAAACAGTAGGCACAAGAGGGAAAGAAAACAAACACAAGTTCCTAATCCTTACATTACTATACTATGACTTTTTTATGCCTTACTATACTATGTCGTTTTTTTTCACCTTTAAAGACTTACTATACTATGGCTTTTTTATGCCTTACCATACTAGGACGTTTTTATAAATGTTTATACTTTGATGTTTTATGCTTCAGTATACTATGTCGTTTTTATGACTTTTTATGCCTTACAACACTATAATGTTTTTATGACTTTTTATCCCTTACTATACTATGACGTTAAGATGCCTTACTATACTATGTTGTTCTTATGACTTTTTATACCATATTATATTTTTGTTTTTTTTAACTTTTAGTGCCTTACTATACTATCTTGTTTTTATGACTTTTAATGCCATATTATATTTTTGTTTTTTTTAACTTTTTGTGCCTTACTATACTATGTTGTTTTTATGACTTTTTATGCCCAACCATACAATGATCTTTTTATGCCTTACTATACTATGGCATTTTTATGACTTTTAATGCCTTACCATAATATGATGTTTTGGACTTTTAATGCCTTATGATACCATGACATTTTTATGCCCAGCCATACAATTACTTTTTTATGTCTTACTATAATATGTTTTATGACCTTTTATGTGTTATTATATTATGAATTTTTCGTGACTTTCTATGACTCATTATACAATGAAAATTTTATGGCTTACTATACTTTGTTGTTTTTATGATTTTTTATGCCTTACTATACTATGTTGTTTTTATGACTTTTTATGCCTTACTATACTATGTTGTTTTCTTAACTTTTAACACCAAACCATACAATTACCTTTTTATGCCTTACTATACTGTGGCATTTTAATGACTTTTTATGCCTTACTATATTATGTCCTTTTTATGACTTTTTATGTCTTACTATATTATGTCATTTTTATGAATTTCTATGCCTTACTATATTATGGCATTTTTATGAATTTTATGAATTTTTTTTCATACTATGTCGTTTTAATGACTTTTCACGCCTTATTACAGTATGACTTCTTAATGATTTTTATACCTTACTCTATTATGATGTTTGAATGCCTTATTATGTTTTTTTCATTAGTTTTTATGACTTACTATACTACTATGACATTCTTATGACTTTTCATGCTTTAATATACTATGACTCTTTATGCTTCACTATATTATGACTTTTTTATGCCTTACTATACAATGACTATATATCTGACATTTTTGTCCCTATATGAAGAGTGAAGGTTTCCATGTGTCATTTATAAGAGGATATATTACTATCACACAAATACATCCTCTGGATATAAGGTATATCTTTATGAAATACATCAAATACTCATCGTAAAATGCAACTTTATCAAAATAACATGATTATTAAAATCCTATATGTTTGTATCTGATTTTCTTAAAAATTTCTCATTGAATTATCCAAACATGTCTATCTTTTATTTACATATATAATGAACATATACTGACAGGCTTTGGGATGGATATATATTCATGTAACATATGTTTATAATATAAACTCATAATATAAACAGATGTAGTTTAAACAGATTTACTAAAAAACATGTTACCAGCACTATTGTCAATATTTGATATTGTTCAATTTCTAACAGGTTTCACATGTAATTTTTACATATAAAGGCTAAACTGTATATACATATATGATTTAACTTCATATGTTCATAAATGTCATATATGGAAATTCAACACATGTACATATATTACATTTCTGTATGGGCATTTCTGAATGTAAAGTCAGATCTTATACGTTAATAAACCGTTTGGTTGATGGCATTAAAAAGTCAATGTCTTCATTTTGGAGGGGTTGCTGGGTTGTTGCGTCCCTTCCCATGTTGAGACAAAACCTATGCCAAATCAAATTCTGCTAAGGGCCCCATAAAGACTTGAGACAGCTTTGTTTCCATATATGTTTCACATGGATAATCTTTAGAGACCAGTAGCAGTGAATGTCTCCACTAATCCACAAAAAAAAAAAAAATTAGATAAAGGTAAAAAGAATAAGGAGCTGTAACTTGTTTAACTAAAGTACTTCTACTTTTCTTATATTATCTGATGATAACCCGCCCCTGAACACTGGATCAAAATAAATTTGTAATGGTCATGTTATTGATCATGGTAAAACTATTCCAAACTTTGTATGAATTTAACCTGCAATGTTAGAGTCTATCATCTTGACTACGGGGATTATGTTAATTGAATTTGTTTCATCTGTTTCTGCTATGTCAGTAGGTATTTCTCCAGGTCGCTCACCCACTGTGACATCCATAATCCCTTGACACTTCTATCTGGCTAGGGTCACTGGCTCTGATGACATGCTAAATCCAGTATTGTGAGCATGTGGTATCTGAGATAATAAAATGCTTTTGTGTGTTTTGTTAATGTGTTCTTTCAGGGGCAGGGGTCAGGGGTAGCAAAGACCCCCTAGAAATCTGACTGGCCACCTATGATGTCCCCCAGCCAAAGTCAGCAGGTATTTGGTTTGGTCTACATATTGAATTTTACCTTCTTACTTTACTTAACAGTTTATTTATGCAGTATTTACTGAAATGTCCATCAAAATACAGCACTGAATATGACTAAACCAGTCTATAATGCCTCTGTAGCTATAGGTACCACATGTAAATATAATGTTTGTACATATATTGAATTTCCATGTATGCTATATACTGTATGTGCATATAAAATAAAAACATATATGTAAAAATGATATATAAAACCTTTTATAAATGTAACAATTTCATACATTGTCATATATGTCTCACCCATACAAATATTTATGTTTATGTATGTTTATATTCTAGACAAATATATATTCCTCCCACAGCTTGTCAATATATATTGATATTGTATAGGGTCCAAAAGTCTGAGGCCACATTCGCAGAATGGAAAAATACATGTTTAAAATTAATAAGAAATAAAAACATATAAGCATATAGAATTTTTGTATGTATGTTGTTTTAATAAACTTAATCAAATATATATTCGTAACATGTATTCTTGCAGCATGTCTACCTATATGTATAAAAATTAATCATTGGTACTATATGTTTAATATATGTACATATATAAATCTTACAATACGTATTTAATATATTTCGTAAACTTATATCTTCATATATCCAAAAGATGTGGCCTATATATGTGATAATAATATATTCCCTTATAAGTGACATATATGGCAGCATCACTATTGATATAGAGACATACAGTATATGTCATATACATTTCTGTATGGGATATGTGAGCTTTCATCTGTAGTTTACAGTTTGTATGTGATCTACAGTTATCTTCTGTGGTTTTTTTACCTGTCTGATGGATTAATATTAGACCCAGGAGCATGCAGACTCCAGATAGACAGAGGCCGGTCGGGTCTGATCGGTCAGCCACTGAGGTGTAGGAATCAGTCGGATGTGGACTGTGCTCATGTTGTTTTCCATTTCAACAGCTATCAGCAAAGATTTCTTACACACCACTGTAAATAAAACAAACATGATAACAAAGTCATCTAATAAGATCTGGGTTAAAACATACTGTATTGGGTTAAAGGTTGCAGCTATTTTGAGTTAAAATGGTAGCTATTTAATGCCATTATTTCATATTATATCTAAAGTGTTTGGCATTTCTTACTCTCAATAAACAGCCCCTGCTTAGTTCCTCAAATGTTCCTGGGTTGCTGGCAACAGGGTTGCCACAAGCATCTTCTCTCTGTAATCTTGCAACGTCACTGGCAATGAAAAACTTGTCAGTATCTACAGGCTCAGAGGAACCTTCTCAACCCACTCCCTCAGTGATGATTGTTTGGAACATACTGTGCTGAAACGCTCTGGTGAAATAAAGAGCAGGGTCTTCCAGTAATCCCTGAACACAGCCAGGTATGAATGTGTTTTCAGCTAAGCAGATCAAGAATTGTTATATAATTGGCATTTCATAACCCAATCTGCTTCCCCTCGTATATGTGTGTGTGTGTGTGTGTGTGTGTGTGTGTATAAATGACACAGGTGTTACTGCAGTGGGAAAGTCAACAAGCATTAGGTCTCTATAGTTGAGTTTCTGGTTATTGTTGCATAACATTTCAGAGCAAATCATCTCAGAGAGCTGACTGACAGATTGGCATGTTTACCTGGGCATGCATCATGACAATAAAGGATCACACACACACACACACAGACACACACACACACACACACACACACACACACACACACACACAAAGATGCACGTGACATTTCAGTCAGATGACAGAGAAGAAGAATAGGAGAGAACTGACATTACAGACAGTCATGATGATCCCTTTCAACATGGAGCTGTTATCGCTCATTGATACAAAACTTGGTATCATTTTGTTCTGTTAGCTATAAAATCTTAACCTTTAACTGGAAATATTACCAAGTTTATTTACCAAGATTATTTGCATGTGAGGAGACCAGAGGAGGAGTTTGGCCTCTATAAATGAAAACCTACTTGGAAGTTGTATTTCCTTGGATTTAACTGACTCCATGGTGTTCAAGCTGACTCGTTCCTTCTCGGATTTATCCTTTTTCCTCTCTGGATCTACACTTGGTGCAAGACTGGAACCAGACTACCGGTGGTCTGTTTTCTTCATCTGGATTCAGTGTTTCACAGCAGAGTGAAATACGTTAAATTGATGATCCGAAGTGTGAATGATACAGATTAGAGAAGCATTATCAATTTTACCCACAACAACAAAGTCCTTTAGTTTGATTTAGCTGAATAAAGTGCCAGTATATATTTTAGAAAGAAGCGATGTCGTGGGAAAAGGTGTGATTTCTCAATTTCAAAACAAAGCTCTTCTGGCCTGGTTACTTTTGTAGACTTTTCTCTATCACCTCACCACAACATCAGAGCTATAAACTTTCTGTGCACCATGCAGAACAAGTCTTTTCTGCAGGCTCGTTGTGACGAGCCCATCATGACATCAGACTGGGGCTTTCTTTTGCTGCTGGCTCTGTTGCTGCTGGGGCTTCTCTACGTCTTCCTTTATCTGCCAGCTTCAGCCCAGCGAGCCCTGCTGGAGCAGGCGCTCAGCAGCAACAACACCAACAACACCACCGCCGCAGTACCCACACCCGCCAAGGAGGACTGACTCACAGATGGATAAGACAGATGGAGAAGAGCTTTTTCAGTGTACAAGCAGACATGTGACAGTAGCGCAGTGGTAGACACTGTCCTTGAGTAGATGATGTGGATTATCCGGCTCTCAAGTGTGATTTGTATTGTCCTGTAGGACAAAATTATCATATGAAGCAGATTGTTTTGGTTGCTGAGCAGTTCCAACTCACTCAGTGATAACCTTGGCATGTGTAGAGCTCTATTTTTTAAATCGCACTCCCAAAACTATCCCTTTGCCTGATTATATTTTCAACTACTCTACAAATGAAAAATGGCAAAAGAGGATTAAAAATTATTAATCCCTGGTAACTGCTGTTGACTACTACAGAGTATTTAAAGAGATTACTGAAAATTAACTGTCCAGTTGTCTAACGCTGTTCTAGTAGGCTCGTCAAAATAGCATCGTATCACACAAATACACATTTAAAGCAAATGTTTTACACACAAATATGGTTATTTGCTTCCTTGCCAGAAGTTTGACAAGACAATTGATACCACTCTCATGTCTGTACACTAAATCTAAGGCTACAACCAGCAGCTAATTGGCTTTGGTACAGCTAGCCCAACTTTTAGGCCATTATACACACAACCTGCTGTTTTTACTCTTTTATATCAAAAAACGAGATAAGGTGTTAAGAGCTTTATTGGTTCATATAGCTGGATTTTTGTCTGCGATGAACAGAGACTGGTTAGCTATTCCCCCGTTTTCAGGCTTTGTGCAAAGCTAAGCTAACCAGCTGTTGCTTCATATTTAACACCCTGACATGAGAGTGGTATCATTATTTTCTCATCTAACTCGTCATCTAACTCACTGGAAGAGTGTACATCATTTGATGAAAACATGACAGTTGTCCAGAAAAAAAAATCATGCCTGCAACATGTTTTGAATCTAATTGTTCTCTGTCTCCATCATTCTGAAACAGATTCTGACAATGACAAATTTTCACTATTGTAACATGAAAAGAGGCAAAACTCAAAGAAAATATAAAACAAAAGGAGTTTTAATGTTTCTGATCATAAACTAAAGATGTAAAAATGTTAAATATGAAATGCATATCTTATTCTCTTACATCTGCTCCACCTCTGCTCTCCTTTCCTCCTCTTTTCTTCAATCCTGTCTTGTTAACAAATTTTCATCTCCTGTCTATGGAGGTAAATTTGTCTCAATTATATTTCCATGAACAGATCAGACAATCAAGAAGTAAATGTATAATCTGTAAATATAAAACACCCACAAATAAAAAATAAAAAAAATTTGTAAACTCATAAAAAATATCTTGCAAATATAAAACCGATCTGCAAATAAACAAACTAATTTCAATTATAAGTATTGTATAACTCTGGTGATAATAACCTTTGTTATGTCAGACTGTAGCATGGAGGAGGCACAGGGAATCATTTGCACAACTGTTACAGAAGCACCAACACCTTAGTGTTTCAGATAATGAGAAACAATTAATACTATTTGTATTGTCAAGTTTAAAGTGCGGGATATTGTTTCTTTTAATGCCTTGGCAAAGGATTAACAAAACTTCGTCAAAACGCTATGAGGCATGTTAAAAATCTTCACCCAGCACATTTCTGTGTGTAACATTTCACTTAATACACTTGTACACTGCAGTTTAATATGTAATTCTTACCATATTTTACACCATGCTAATAATGTAATGTAATAAAACAGACAATAAAGAAGACTGATTTCTCTAATTTCTCTTCTGTTATGTATTACTTTCAGGTTACACACGGGAAATTCACAGGCTTTTGTAGGTGTCATGTTAATAATTTCCTCTTTGATTGGTAAGTGCTGGACAAATACTTCAAAGGAGACATCCGACTGGTTGTTTGAACTGCCTTTATTAAAAGATACAGGATACTAGACTTGACACCAATATTTGAAGATGCAGCACTTGATTGTTACAGGCTCGAGGCATTAGACACAGACAGAATTTTCCAGCTATCTGTGCCTTTAAAAATATCCCTGTAAATACTGTATCTGCAGTATCTGGCAACCATTGACATCTGGATATTGCGTCAGTATCTTTTCTTTTTTTAATCACATTAAATTTTACAATAAAGTTGTAAAAAAGGAAGAGAGAATCTTGTTAAACCATGCAACACCCAACAAGCCAACATTTACAGTTAGTCTTAGATCACAACGATTTCAAATGGTATTTCAATGTTCAATATGCTCAGCAACAATGACAATATCATATCCAAAGACTTAACACAATAATGATATTTTTATTTTTTAAGGGGAATTAATTCATCCCCTGTTATACTTCTCTGACAGTACTCCATTGTCTTCCAGCTACCACCTTAAAATGTTTCATTAAAATGTTCAAAACTGATTTTTATTCACATCTTGTGTCCCTGGTATACGAGAGAAAGGTTTAGAAAGGGCTAATTTTGTTTATTTTTACTGAGTGAATAGTATCAAACCCTAAAGGACATACATGCATCTCTTTCTACAATATACACAGTTCAGTTACAGTCTTTAATTGGTCTGCTCTTTCAAAAAGCTCCACAAAGACTTGAGAAAACTGGTGCTTTGAAAGCAAACACAGCTTCAAAAAATAAAAAAAGTTTGATAAAGTCCAAGATCTTATGCATGTAGTGCACATTGGGAGAAGAGTAGAATCTGAATTTTAACAAAACTGTAGTTGATTATGTATACTGATGTAAAAAACAACATGTTTGATTTGTGTCTTTGACTGAAATAAAAAGGTCATGGGGAAAAAACAAAAATGATTACAAAAAATATTAATATCATGATATGAAAGGAAGAGATAATCACTCAATAAACTAATCAATCAGTACCCTATAGCATGGAATAAACAGATATGCTGTAAATAAAGAATTACATAAAGAAAATACATGAGCTTACCAACATGTAAAGTTACATTCCTGCCTCCCAAAAACTTCTTTTCTCTTCCTTTTATAATCTAAACCGGGTTTTTTCAAAGTCTGACACTATGGGCTCCACCTCAGACAAACTGAGACAGCTGGATTTTTCTGTGGGGGATAATCATGCTCTAAGTTTTGGAGCTACAGCTACTACAACTACAGGAGAGTCTTTTTTCCTACGATTTGTAAGTGGCTCTATGGACATTTATTTGCAATGGACATCTTTGGGAAGTGTGTGTCACACTGGATCTAAAAATACATGTATCACATCTGTGTGTTTACATTTGACTAAGTTATGACTCAGAGAAGGAGCGCAATTTTTCGATGCAAATTGCGGCAGTCGGGTGCTAAGGGTTTTAAAGTCCCTGAAATGCCTCCATGAGCTGTGTGTCGCAGCCTCTGCTGCAGCTCCACTTGATCCGAACTACGAGAACCAACTTCCCATTGTTTTTAGAACACCACCTCACATAATATCTTTCCCCTGTGTGTCTCCCTCTACGACCCCACCTCAGCTCTCTTTTACTGGTAAACCTTTTCGTTAAATGTTCCTGCTGAGCATCATGATGCCCCCCACATTCATATAGATCATCTCTTCTTTCTGGGAAAGTCTGTTTGACAGATACTGAAGGTTTGTAAGTGTACTGCACACAGTTCAGGGCATCTTGTTTCCGTAAACTGAACAATGTCGCAGTTTATCATGACTCTACAATATTAATAATAATATAGGAATCTTACAAACTACTGAAAACAGCTACAACAGCAGCTTCTGCAGCTCGCTGATGCGTGTGTTTCACTTTAGCTGTAACAAGTCATTCTAGGACTTTGCCATATTGTATTTCCCTTTGTACCTCAAGTGACTTCCTTTAAATGCCTGCTTTTCAGACCATCCACTGCTGCTGTATGAAGGTATGGATACATGACAGGATGAGGAAGAAGGAGGGGGGGGGGGTAAGTAAAAGGAAAGGGAAACTCCATCATGTGGATAACTTAGGATGGATGGTATATATTTGTAGATATAATGCAGACATAAAAGGCTGGAGGGATGGGGGGGGGGGTTCTCTCCTCTAAAAGTCCCAGTTGCTCTCAGGTTTCAAGAGACCTGCATTAAACAGGCAGGGAAGGAAATGTAGAAGAGGAAAGGAAAGAGAGCCTCTTTGTTTTGGCCAGTGCAAAGGCTGCTCTCACAAGACAACGTGGAGGTGGGTTAAAGAGGGGAAAGAAGAGAGGGAGGTGAAGAATAGGCGTGAAAGAAGGGAAGAGAGTAGCGTCATCCCTCTCTCTCTCTCTACCTCTATTCATTCCAGTCCTTCTTGATGTCAAGGTTCCACTCCCAGGCCAAGTAGATGTTCTTGTCGTCGTCGATGAAGTGGGACTTGATCTGATAGCAGCCGCGTGACATCATGCCTTTGGGTGCCTCGTCACTCGGGCTTAGAAACTCATGCTCCTCCGCCCTTGGACCGTAGCTTCCCACCATGTACGACACCTTGTCCACTGCAGGAAGATACCAAATTGACACTTAGTAACCTGGGGCCGTATTCATCCATTTGCGTGTTGATATTGTGATACTTTTCTGATGAGTTTACCGGATAATCTTGCAATGGCCTTGGAATCAGCTTTATTTATTTAATTCAGCTGGTGATTATATATTTTACTCTTAAAGTAAAGCCAACTTGATGAACAGCCTAATTATAACAAATGGCTGAGATGTTCTGAGTTAATCAGCCATGCAAACAGCATTTTTTCAGTTTTCCCTTTTTTTTATCACAGTAGTGCAAAGTAGCAGAAACAGTCATCGTCAGTGTTATTGCTGTTTATATTTGGATTGTTTCAAAAAGGCTCATTGCCCACAGCAGCTGACTGCAGCTTCACTGGCTATGAGGAGGTCTCAGTGACTTAGGCGTCCTCTGGGCCGCCTCCTGCCTTTGTAAATTAGTGTCAACTCAAAGTAAGGTAAGTAAGTCTCAAAGATAGGACTGACACACGGATGTTTCATGAAAATGGCCCCAGGGCTTGTATTTATCAAAGTAATAAAAGGGTAATTTGGGACTTCAGTGACACATATAAATATAAATCAATTTCTGTTACTGATACTTGCAAAACACTAAAAATAAAAGCCGTTCATCCAATATCTAACGACTTAAAATGCTCTTAAAGTTAAGAGACCTCAAGAGTATATAGTTTGTTCAGAGTAGATCCTCTATGACTGTGCTACACAGACAAGGTGGGAACATGCCTTGTGACCCATGTTTTGAAATGATTGCCCAAAAATATGTTTGGTCATGATGAGTAATATGTTTGACGATGCATTATCTAATAAAAGAATAGGGTAATTTTTCTGTTGTTAATTTCACATAATCTCTTATGAAGATATTTAGGATTTAACACAAACAAGCTGACCTTTTAAAACTAAAATTAGATTTGTTCTTGTAGGAGAAAAACACATTCCCCAATAAAATGTAATGATGTTTGAACAATGGGGCAGATGTAGGGTTAAGTCCTCTGATTGGCTATTTCTGCTCTGACCACATGCGATTCATCATGTGATCGCTTCAGAGAGACTCATAAAGGCTCCTCCTAAACCTCTCTGTGACTAGGAGTGAGCTGCTTGATTAACTTGTCTTAATATTCACAATCAGCAAAGAAATTTTGTACTGCCAATTTGGCTCTTTAGAGGACGGCTAATTGGAATTCATATAAGTTTGATAAATACAGGCACAGATTTCATAAGATACGTTCAGGTTAATTTACACTTTCTTGTTGAAAAGTCATGTTCCTTGGAAAAATAAGATCCAGAAGCTAAATGTGACACACCTGCAGAATAAATGGCATATTTTAGGTATAAATGGGGAAACTGTAGGTCATGAAACACTCTCTGCAGGTCAAACAGTAAATGACACAGCTGTATAAATGTCTTCTCATCAGAATAAGGGTAGTCTTGCATTTAGCCTTTACAAAGTAAATTACATTTGGCATATGATGGGTGAATTTACCTCTTATTCCTTTCCTGTAGGTCACATGATGGTACCTCAAGCCGGCAACGATTTCTCTTTTCACCTGCAGACACACTTAGTTTCATCAAATCTTGGCATGGATTTTTCTCTGGGTTACAAATTCACACATTACAGACGATTTGCACTTTACAGTTCACATGAATGCATGAGTTCAGGAAAGTTTGGGTTTTTGTTGGTGGGAGGAAAGTTGAGCATGCAGGGTGAATCCACACAGACACATTTAGAAGACGCAAACTCCACATAGAAAGAGACAGTATCAACCCTAATTATACATTCAATAACTTTATGTGAATTATCCAGACTAAATTAACAGCGCCGATTTTTAATTCGTTTATTGTTTACACATAACACATGTTGAGAAAAGACGGCCAAGTTTAGGAAAACATTGTATCAATCCATGACACACATAGATTAGTGAGTTTACGTGTTCTAGATGAACCCTGCTGAACAACATGAGGGTTAAGATGAGAGCAGTGAAGCCGTTTGTCCAGCAGGTGTCCTCACAGCAGAGCAGTGTGTCCCTCTCTGAGCCATTAGGTCATGCTCAGCACATCTCCCTTTCCCTTCAGGGCCGAGTCCCACAAGGACTGCCTCCAGTCTACTCACATGCACTAACACAAACACTCACAGCCATACAGTCTCTTCATTTCAAGAAAAATCTATATACTATACAGGGAACTTGCTGCAACTTACTAACTTTTTTATTTATGCCTAATTACTGTAAAAAAAAATTTAATCTTGTTTATGATCAAATTGTCCTTTTTTTTTGCAGTATTCACTCACATGTTAGCGTCCTGTCCAGTACAGGAATCTTTCCCACAATCTTAATCAACCTCAAAGCATTCGAGGAGGTTGTAGATGATGCGGTACTCAGCCTGTTCCTGAGTGTGTTGAAGTAGCTTCACTGAATTTTAGAGATATGAACAACTGGTTCCTAGGGATAACGCTAAACCTCTAAACTATTAAAAATCAGCCACTGGTGATATATCTTGCATTCCTGGGTCGATATTGTTGTTTGTTGGTGCATTTTTCTTATTCCAGTGGCTAATTGGGCAAATTTAGAAAATATTTAATAATCCTTAATGTTATCATTGTTGCATAAACATCCTTTCTAGCCTCTGGGCACACTCCTTATCTCATGTATATCTGCTGTGAATTTCCTTTCAAAAATATGCCATTCTCCATCGTCTGTGTTTGTTTATGGTGGTGTGTTTACATGACTGTTGAGTGGTTTATTTGTGACAGAGAGAGGAAGGAAGGGGATGATGATGGAGATGTGAGAAAATGATGATGGGGAGAGAGATGAAGCAAGAGAAAGACATAAAAAGGGTAATGCTAGGCTGGGGACAGTGGCGTGAGAGGATAGTGGAAAATTTTGAAAGTGTTGTGAGTTTTGGGATTGAATTGCAGCTATCACAGATTTTCGTTATCACACCAGAAGATAGAGTTGTGCCATAAAGCTGCACCGGGAGGCATATAGGGCAGTTATGTGGTGAGTCATTTGGGCAAAAAAGAAAAAGCACTCAGGGCAGCAGGCAGAGAAGTGGTGGTGGTACCAGTCCTGCCCTCGCTATCCTTCTGCAAACAGCTGTGCTGGGTTTTTGACTTACAGTGGGAACCAACAAAACAAGACAGCGTCCCTACAGAGTCTACAGCCAGGCTAGCGGCCCTGTGAAGCTGTGCTTGAGCTAAATGCTAACAAGTCATCGTTTAGTGTGTTAGCATGCTAACATTTGCTAATAAGCACTTAACACAAACTACAACTGAGGAAAATGGGAATGTCATTAGTTTTGAGGGTATTTGGTTATAAACCAAAGTAACATTTTGAGCTGATGGTGTCTGCCAGATGAAAGGTCTGTGGATCATCAAAATTATTCCAATTCATCCTGAGAGGACCACATTTCATGGCAATCCATCCAATAGTTGTAAAACAATTTCACTAAAAGCCACAAATGTCAACCTCATCGTGGTGGTTAACAAAAAAGTCAGGGGATAACCAAGGTCATTATTGTGCCAATCCATCAAGTAGCTGGTGAGATATTTAACAAGATAAGTGAAAACTTTGACCTGCTGGTGGCTCTACAGGAAAAGTCAGGGGATTATTAAAGTCTTTAGAGCTCCTCCTCTTGGCACCATGTATGTCTATGTAAAACTTGGCAATGGCAATGCAGGCAATAGCTCTTAGATATTTCAGTAAAGACAATCATGTCAACCTGCTGGTGGCACTAAAAGTAAAATTCAGGGGATTACAAACGTCAGCAGGCTTCATCCTCTGGGGACCATGAATGTTTTCCTCTCGCTAGTAGATGTTAGTGGACTAACTAACAGATACCTGGCAACTGTCGCCAATCAATTAAATTTAAAAGTAACGACTTTTTAATATTAGAAATGTAAAAAATAATCGTTTGTCAGACTTGAGAAACAAACTTACTGACATTAAATGATGAGTTGCTTCTCTAGCATTGATCTTAACTGGCACGATAAAACGATATGATAACGAATATGATAATGGTCTTGTTTGTTATTGTGGTTTGACTGTATAGTAAATGGAGGCTTACTCAGCAGATTCTCTCTCCCCTTCTATCTCTATATCACTTACAGTAAATACGTGATCATCTGTTTGTTCATTTCATTTCATCCATACACATACACACAGTAATCCTTCCATGCTATAATGCAAAATGAATCTCTCCATCCTTAACATAGCTCTATGGCTGCATCTCTCCATCTTACCTTAAAGTGTATCTTTAGTCTGTATTTCACTCCTTCCTGTAAGGAGAAGCTCTTCTCCTTCAGAGCGCTCAGGTCTCCTGCGCACACACAAAAACAAAACAACAATAAAACATCACTCATGGTCAACATGACACGTATTACATACATCATGCACCATGACTCACTATGCAATCACACTGCTGATGATTTACACATACGGAGAAACACGGCTTTCAGTGGTAGGCGTAATAGTTCACAATTAAAATAAGTACCAATAAAAATTTTCATCCTCAAATATTGTGTGTATTTGAAAAGGTGTATTTCTATTTTTATTTGACTTTTCTTTTTTTTTTTTTTGGCAGTTTGTAGTTTTGTTTCTCTTGTTTTCCTCCAAACTTTTATTTATTGACTATTTTATTTATTGAATCTCCATATAAATACAAGATAACAAACAACACGCCAAGATTTATTATTATTATTTCATTTCATGTTTTTAAATAGACATAAAACTGAACAGATAAAAGAAAAAAAATGACAGAGAATGTCAGAAAGAAACAAAAAGAAAAAATACACACAAAAAAAAGGAAATTGGTGCCAAATGAGAAATAAAGTCACATGGCTACATGGGAAATATGACACAAATAGATCATGTACATTAACATGTAATAGTTTTCCCAACAGCAGACAACAGAAATCATTTATGAAAATTGTTAGTTAGGTTTTATACAGTATCAGTTGGAAAATGAAATACAGCATGTTTGCTTAGTGGTGTACGATATCATAAATGTGGCTAAAATGATTTAAATATACACGTAAACCAGGGATTTGGAGTGTTTTCCTCTCATGTTTTCAGCTAAATAAGACGAATGGATGTCATACTTGAAGGTGTGATGGCTTCACTACAACTCTGACACACATACTGGTGATTTAGTGTTATTGGTGAGACCAGAATGGCTTCTTTGTACAATAAAATTGTCTTTGCAGTGCTGTGGAGTTGAATGGGTTCATATCGAGAGGAAAAAGCATCCTGGGCAATTGTAAAAGCACATAGCAATCAGAAATGCATCCACCGCCTAATCACTTTATATCTCAATTTAAACCCAACCATCAGTCCTGAGTGCTTCCTAATGGACAGAGAGAAACAGACGAGGGAGGAGATGAAGGAGAGATAGAGGAAACGGGGTGAAAAAAAACAGACAGCAGTGATGTGAGGAGGAAGAGAGGGAGAGAGGAAGAAGACAGACCGGAAAAGAAAGACAGTGACCGACAGATAAGATACGCACTCACACAGTGCAGGCAGTACACTGCACACAAAAAACATGTTTGGTGTTAGAGGTTTGATTCCCACTGGTGTTCCCCATATTAAATATATATGTGCTTGTGGCACATTTAGGTGCTTCACATAAAAGCCTCCAACAAACAGCATATTCCTTTTGCTGTATGAAAATCTCTTAACCCTGCTTATGTAGACTGTCATGCTTTAATTGAAATTCTACATGTCTCCTTGTAATTTGGAGCTTTATACCACCGCATGAAAGGCTTTAAATTCCCCATTAGATAAAATCAAAAATGTATGTCATCGAGCTAATAAAGCTGTTCCTCAGTAGCTGACATTTGGAGATTTTTCACTGCTCCATCTGTGTCTATGTCTTATTTCATTCGATCTATCTCCCTCTACAACCTCTCCCTTCTCCTCTCTCCGATTCCTCTCCTCGTCTTTTTTTCTCCTGTCTCAGGAGACAGAGAGGAGAGAAAAGATGCCGGCCTCCCCGGGGAGCGTCTGACAGAGAAAATAGGTCAGTGTGGAGAGCTGTCTACCTGTTCTCCTCAGACACACACACACACACACACATGGGTATGTACTCATGCAAGTACGCACGCAAGGATGCATATGCACAGGCACATCCACACACTGATTTTCCATCTGAACCTTGTGTTTGGGAAATATTGTACTGGAGCCAGAAAAGCCTGAAATATTAGAAAATAAATTAACTGAAAAATCCCCCTTACACCATGTTAATTTACTTTCTAAACCTATCCAATAAGACATAACACAAAAAGACAAATATTTTGTTTTCTTTGCTCCATTAAAAAATCATATTTCTTGTGGTAGTGGCATCATGGAGCTACCAGCAGACATGCATTTAAAACCTGCAACTTTATACGTGTGATAAAAAGTGTCACCACCAGAGTCAAGTAAATTCAGTTTTTATTTGGGCTGCACATAAGGATGTCTCAGCACAGCAGACCTGACTTTAAAGGGGACAAAATAAAATAAGATAATAGAAATAATAGGCATAATACGATTGATGGGATAGGTTTAGGTTAGGGTTTAAAAAAAACTAATTTATACTATAGAGATATCACATGAGCTTTGTACTATGGGGAAAACTTCTACCTCGCTGCATTAATCTGACAGCTACAGTTACTGGTGAATTTCAGAATAAAATTATCAGTGAAAATACATGATCAGTTTATATAATATGATGCAACATTGTTGATTTAACTACCCAACAGAATAGTGGTCAGTAGTAGCTTCACCTTAATCAGCGACAACATAACACCACAAAGAATCTACTGTCATGGAAGCAGCTCTGTGAGGCTGTACCTTGGCAAAGCGATGCTATGAGCTAAATGCTAACATCAGCATGCTAACATGCTGATGTCTAGCAGGTATAATGTTTATCACGTTAGTTTAGCGTTTTATAACATTTAATAATGAGCACTAAACATTAAGTAGAGCAGAGGCTGATGGGAATATGTATAAAATAGTTTTAGGTAATAAAATATTTGACAAACTGACACTATGACCTGATGGTAAAAGTCTTTAGGATTCATCCTCTGGGGACCATGGAGTTTTGTATCAAATTTCCTTTATATCCATATAAAAGTTATTAAGATATTTTTGTCAGGATTAAAGTGGTGGATGGCCGTCTGACAGCTGGACAGACTGACACAACCACGCCACTAGTTAAAAACGCTGCCTACATATAAATATATCAGTCGTAACAACCCAATATTATAAAACATATAATAACTGCACACTCTAAACAGGACCATTCTGTATAATGAGGATTTTAACTCTGATAGATCAGTACACGTTTAATCATAATCCTTCTGTTATTTTATGTAAACAACTTTGAATGCAGGGTTTTTACTTGTAATGGAGTATTTTACATTGTGATATTTGTACTTTCAGTTTCATAAATGATCTGAATACTTCACCAGCATTCATCAGACTATGGTAGTCAACAGTATCAGACAGAGCAGTCTGATGATAAGTTTGATTTCATGTCAGATGAGAAGCTGTTAAGAACCTACATTGCTGCAGTTTCTGTGGAGCGATCAGACATTAACCCAAAGTGAAAAAGTTAATAAGACTTTTGCAAATGAGCAATAGGTTTATAGGAGATGACCCTCATTAAGTCCAGCTGTGAGAGGGAGATTAGAAACTGGCCTGTAGTCAAAATATTCATCCTCTTTCTCTTCTGCTTTTTGCACATGGAGGGTTTCATCCTGCGCTGCTCAAATATCAGAGGTGACAGAGGAAATCCAGTCTATCATCATTTCTTTTGAATTAATCTTAACACATTTTTTATTCACCCCCTGCACACTCTGGAAAGACCCCTCCCATTATTATGTGAATTTCACAAATGAAACATCCTTACAGTGACCACATATTACTGACATAACTCTAGACACACAACACAGAACAAACAAATCACACGGTGAGGAAAAGATCAGTGACTGAGATAGAGAGGCTGCTCGGTGCGAGTGTGTGTGAGCGAGTTAATGTGTCGCAGCATGTAGCGTGCTCAGCAAAACAACCCTGGGAACATGAAAGTTTAACAAAGCCAGTGCTTGCATTTAGGGCACCAGAGCACTGAAAAGTCATAGTGCTTTGTGTAGTGGGGTTTGGCAGCAGGCAGCACAGTACAGCTTGTGACACACCATATATAATTCTCCTAAGTCTTGATGATATGATATATGATATACCAGTGTTGTGTTAAACTTTAAAGCATAGAAATATGGTTGTGTGGTGTGTTATTAACTGAGGGATAGATTTTAAAAATGGATATTGTGTCATTTCAGAACTGAAATAGAACAGAAGTCCTGTTATTAAAACTCATACTATTGTGGTGGAATTGCCTCACAAATAATGGTTTACAGCACATGTTTTGTGGTAAAATGTAACAATCCTCTTGAAATTTGATGTGTAACATATACTTTAATCTGAAATAGGTCACAGTTCTGTGCTTCCAGTATATGTTTTTTGCCTGAGTGGCCACATTGGGCAGTGAATTTCTATCTCTGGTCGTCGTCTTATTGTTGTATCCACTGAGACACAGAAGTACAAGTTATTTTTGTGCTGAATGATGAAAAGCATTTTTCATTTTGCAGTGCATAAACATTCGGGCCATTGATCAAGACACAAGCAGCAGTAAGAGCTGAAATAACTGTAGGTTCTTGTGGAGGATTAATCTGAAAGCAAAGTGATAGTCTAATAGCAGTGGGCCTGCACTCTCATAACATTAAAGAGGTGCTGATAAGAAGGTAGGGATGTAATGAAGGACATCTAAAGCAGAAATTAAGTCATATATTCAAAATGAGGAAGAGAAAGTATCCCATAAATTGACAGAATGAATCTCATAATTTTAATATTCCATTTGATCAATTCAATGATTCCAACCCTTTCAAGCTCTGTCAGTGGATAATTTTTGGTGAATCATCCCTACAGAGAGAGCATTATCTAGCCTGCGTGCTAAAGGCAAACATGCATAAAGATGTCTTTCCTTCATATTCCTGCTTACATGCTACAGGGCATAGCATGATTAATGAGTGAAGGTTCCCCCTTCAACATAATCTGCAAATTTCTTATTTAGAGTATTGTTTCAGTGGCTGTTTACAGAAAACAACAAGGTGCACTGAAGATGTTGTGTAGTGCCACAAAAGGCCTGACAGCAAAAGAGAGTTGTGAGTTAAACTGCAGCAGAAAAGTCAAATTTCAGACTGGTTGTGCTCTGACCATCATTTATATTGGCCATGATTAAAATGTGCACACCAAAATAATTGCCTAGATTTGGGAGGCGAGAAGGCACATGATCAGATGTCAGGTTGTAAACAAACTTCCCAGCTGTATATGACAATAATTCCTAATATAGCTAAAAACATGACCTGGGCTAAGGCTGTACAATTCAACAAATTAAAAATCAATCACTTAATTTTAGTTTTAGCTTCAGTTTTTAGTTAGCAGTGGTGACAGTGTTGGCTACAGGTCTGATAGTTCCATGAAACTCCACAAAAAAGGATTGAAACATCCCCTGCATCACTGTTGAAACAATCACACTTTTCATTTCTAGATGTATGAATAAATAAATAAATTAATTTAAAAAAAAATTAAAGATCTATGTAATGACATTTAGAACATTTTAATTCCCTGCTTCTCAAGATTTTCAAGACTTTTCCTGCAGATAAACTATTCAACCTGTTAACAAGTTCTCGGATCTCTGTAACTAACCGTGAATGAACGATTGCTCAAACTACAAAAAATAAGACTGAAGACGTAATAAACTGGAATTATCCTTTGACCTAAAGGTTTTGGGATAGATTCTTATTTATCAACAAAGCTGCATGATCAGTCATGGGAGGCCCTGAATGTGTTTACTGACACCTCATTAAGTAAATATATGTGCAAATGCGTGCTGGTATAAAATGCCTCCGAAGAAAAAGAAAACAATTTACATATAAACTGTAACTAGATCACGGATGCTCTCAGCAGTTGTACTGGCTACTACCACCTTTCCTCAGACTCAGAGGTTCGATGTACTGCAGGGAGTTCACAACAGATACTGTATGTACTGCGAAGTTAAAGTTGAGACATGGACCCAAACAACCTCACTGAAATTAAAGGTCTCTGATAGGACAACCAGTCCAGCGTGCAGTATGAGTTAGCATCTCCTTTCTCTTCTTCCCTTACACCCTGAGTGTTGAGCAATTACCTCTACTATGGTGGAATGTATCTCACCCTGTGTTTAGCCACCCCTTCTTCTCCCTCTCTAACATCAACACACAAACACACACACACACACACACACACACACACACACACACACACACACACACACACACACACAGCAGTAAATGCCCATCATCAATTAAGGTACCATGCTGCATTGGTAACAGCATATAGTATATAATGAGCTCTCTAATGCATTCAGCCACCGATGGAAAGTCCATTTCACATCCAGTCTGGTGCCGGCTCGGCTATCTGACTGTAACATGATATACCAGCAGGACCGATTATTACACTGTTGCTTACTCTATAGATTTATGATGGGAGATGCTTTTCTCTCACGCAGCATAAAGCAATTTCTCCTTTTTCTACAACACAAACACACACATGCACGTTCATCCTAATTAAACCAAATTAATTCAATAATTATTTGAACTCCTTCCAGGGATAATACCTAAAAGTTTTTCAGTTTTTTCAACAATTGGATGGACACACAATTTTTGTGGCACAATAGAAAACAGTGCTACAGTGAAATCAAGTCTAAAACAGTGTCCAGTGTCAAAGAGCATTTCCTGTATTGGGATGAAGGCTCTGTCTGCTAAGGAAGGAGGAAGAGCAGACACTGTATTGTAGGAAGTCAGACAATACAAAACATCACATTACGCTCCCAAAAGCTTCAACCATCACAATCTAATCATCAGAGGCCTGTTTCACTGAGCGATTTTCAAGCAGCGGTTACATGTAGACTCGTGGCAGCATCATGTTTCACAAATGGTCATTGTTCACAAATTCAGATAAATTTATGAGCCCACCAGGGATCCCCCAAGTATGCAGTTTGTTTTGATTAATAAAACATGTCAAAACTAAGGACAGAAATTATCTCATGTTGCTAACTGCAGCTTGCATGTCGCAAATCTGGCGAATTATTTTTATTACAGTGTTACAACACTGTTACAGAATAACCATTAACAAATGAAATCAAAATTAACTTCACTGAAATGATTTCTGCTCATTAGTGAAGCCTTGCTGAGAGGAAAATAAGACTTTAAGTATAGGTATAAACCTAGTATATGGCTATGGTGCGATTTGTGCTCTTGCAAACACATGGAGGATGTGATCATACACAACAAAACAAAAGGTTAAATGTCATTTTAACATGCCAGAATTAAATAGCTCTTTCAGGACCATGGATAGCGCCACTCGACCAGGCTTGCCAAAACAAATTGACCTATTTATAAACTTCAGTACTATTTAATTGAAAATAATCTCTAAATGCAATAGCACAACATGCTGTCAACATTAACAGAAATAGGCTTGCCACAATATTGTCACAGGAGTGCCAGTGCTGACAGTGAAAGTCCATTTCAGATTGTTCTATAGTTGGAGTGGCCATTGGGAGCACTGAATAACATCCTGGTGGGTCAGTCAAAAGATCAGAAACACCAGCAGCCAGAAATGAGACAATACGCCTACTACAGCATGTCAGCACAACAATAAAAGCCCTGTTGAGAAATTAAGGGTTTCTGCACACTGAAACTTTAGAGGGCTTTTAATTTGAAACAGTTACAATAAGTGTCTCTATTAACGCGTAATGCAGTAACTTCAACTGTGCAAATGGGAGCGGATCAAAACGAGGCATTGTACTAAAATGTAGATATGACCAATTATACATATCAAACATAGGTATTAAGAAATCAAGCTTCAAGCTCAAATTAAGTCCTGTTACCTCTTGCATTTGATGGAAATAAAGGCCCCGGTCACTATTTGAGGAAATACGGCAGTTGAAAACTGTTGTGAATCTGCTGTAAAGGCCTCCTGATTGACATAATAGAAACAGTTTGCACCAAGCAACAGCCAATAGGAAAAGTTCAACACAAAGCCAACCAACCAATGGTGAAACTTAATCACTCACTCGGTGATGTGGCCGGTGGTCAGTTCAGCTAAAAATCAGCCATCTAAAGGTGGTGATGGCTTCTAAAAACTAAGCTCATATACTATAAAACTAGTTTTCAATGGCAAATATGTTTTAAATGCAGAGTATCTGTAGTCTGTTTACTGCCAAATCAATGTTATTATTGAATGTATATGACAAACATTCATGTTTTTCCTACCGTATGTGCACCAAGCAACTAAAACATGAATAACACTTTATGTTTATCTTTATGAAACTCAAAGTACTTAAGCATCTTTCATTAGACCCTCCCTGCCCGGTGGACACCAATATTTCTGAAACTCCACACCTGCAGTTAGTAATGCATGCTAACTGTTGAAAAAGTCTCAACCGTAAGCTGAGAAGCCTTGATGACATCACTATGACATCAGCAGGGTTATTTTGTCAGACATGACGAAGCTCGTCCAGAGCCACAGAAGATATGCAACCCTTTCCACAGACTGAGTATTTCTCCTCATGAAGAGTGAACTGGACGTCAGGTGTATGATCAGTGGAGTGCCCCTTCAAATTCCACAACACAGTCTTTGTGTTAAAAATCTGTAGTGCCTAAGCCCAACGCCAGATCGCTCAAGTGATTTCCCATCTGCCTTTCATTTCCTGCATCTTGTGTAACTGACACCAAATCTGAAAAATGATCTATCTGCTCTGGAAGAACAGTGTCCTCTTCACATTTCATGCAGTTCAGCAGATCTTCCATTACACACTGAAATATGCACATTAAAGGCTGTAAGGTAGTTTCCATCTCTCTGTGTTTGAATCAGAGCAAACTGCATATTACGAAGTCAGCATTGCCTAGCAACCAGGTGACCTTTCTTATTAGTCTAAGCAGTCTGTGATTGGGTCTTTTTGAGTAGGAATGTGTAATTCTGTGTGTGACAACCAGGAAAATCCTCAGACAAGGAAAAATCAAAGCAAACCCTGTATGCACTGAAATCAGAAAGAAACAAACACACACACACACACTAAAAGACAGACAACTGTTGTCCCTTTTATGAGACACGCCCTGGCACACAAGTCAACGACAGGTGTGAACACACACACACACACACACACACACACACACACACACACACACACACACACACATACACACACACACGCTCACCGATTGATCTTTTCCTCAACTTTGTCCCCTGTAGGTAATGACATAATCTCTTTGCAGCCACCTGATTACCATGCACTGCAGACTCACACATGCACACACATAAACTTACAGACACCTCATTCCCCTTCCCTGCCTGTCGCTCTCGCCTGCACCCAGGGGAAAATGTCAATACTGCCCACTAAGCAAACATTTAGCTGTCTCTCCTCTCTCAAGCATGGACACACCCACTGCAGTCTTTCTGCACATAAACTGCAGCACAGTGGGGTGGGGGATGCCTTGCTCCAGAGCATATCAGTATATGAGAGGGTATGGCAGCACCGTACCACAGGTAATGCTAGCTAAGGGAATGCGAGAGTGGTGAAAAGGAAGTGTTGCGTACCTGTCAGGTCCATGGTCATCGGTCCAGGAGCTTCATCACATAACAGGGTCAGTCTGGTAACCCAGACATTAGGGCCAGAGAGGTCTGGAGAAAAACATACAGTATTCACAGATTCACTTATTTTTCATTCACTCATTCTTATATTTGTTTGTTTGATCATTTTTTTTTAAAGTAATAGTTCAACATTTAGGAAAATTAGAGTTAGATGAGAAGATCGATATGGATTATGATTAGCTTAGCTTAACAAAAAAAGACTGGAAGCAGCTACCTGGGCACATTATCTAACATGTGACATATAACCTATTCAATCCATACACAAACACAAGACTTGTGGCTTTAGGGGAGGTTGTGTGTTAGAACTATTTTTCTGTCTTTGTAATGATGGTATTAATGATTACGAGATCTGGGGAATAATATAAATGAGAGTCTACAGCCATGCTAGGGGTTTTGTGAATCTGTACTCATGAACATATGTTTAAAAATAACACATCTTAGTTTAATGTGTTAGCATGCTAACATTTGCTAGTTAGCACTAAACACAAACTGCAGCTGAGACTGATGGGAATTAGTTTTACATGTATTTGGTCATAAACCAAAGTATCAGATGGTGCTAGATGAAAAGTCAGATGATCATCATTAATTCATCCTGATGGGGAATAACCTGGTAATCCTGGTGGCTGACACAACTATGTTGGTATTCCTAGAGCCACACTGTTACACTGTTAAATTGGTTACAAAAATATTGAAAGTCAATGATAATAAAACTGAAATGAGACGAGAGAAGTTGCAGTTTTAGCATATAAATGTTAAATATCACAGTCTGTAAACATTTCAGCAACTGTCTTTGACGATAAATCCTCTCCTCTCTGCTTTTCACTGCTTTTCCCACTGTATTCGATGTTACCAAGCTGTAGACGTGGTGGTGTTGAGTTACAGTGTTAAGGGAGTCAGAGCTATTCTACTGATATCAGCTGTCATGGCCGGGCTGCTGGATTAGAGATGCTGAGGCAAGCAGGTCTGTTCCTTTGTGTGTGTGTGTGTGTATGTGTGTGTGTGTGTGTGTGTGTGTGTGTGTGTGTATGTATGTGTGTGTGTGTGTGTTTGATCAGAAGTTGATGACTCCAAGGAACTATGTACCAAGTCGTTATATTGAGTGAATGGTATTATTAAAGCTGCAGTAACACTGGCTACCAGTGTGAATCACCAGCTCTTCTGTCACCTCAGGTAATCAATAACCACACACACACACGCACCTGCTGTCGCTGGTCCCGTCCCCAGCAGGGTCTGCTTGTACTTGACCAGACTCTCGTCATCTTTATCCAGTTCCTGAATCTCCTGCAAAGACTTCAGAGCCGGAGGATTGTAGTTGAGGTTTCTCTCATCCTCTTCCTCCTCAATGGGCAAATCCTTTTTGTCAGCCATCAGACCTTCCAGAGAGAAGGGGGAGAAAACCATTAAATAAATACACTTACATGTCACTCTTACAGTTTTTGGAGCTGTTTTTTTTAGACCAGGGTTTTTTTGTCTTACAGACACACTCCATCGCAGAACTGAATTCACTGTTTCACTGAAACCATCTGTCATGTTCCAAATGTGTTCATTTTAATTTAATTTAAACTGGACTAACACTGTTAATTATACAAAAGCATACACTGTTTGGATAATTGTCACACACAATTGAACTGCCATTGTTTAGGTTGGTTTGGTAAAGTCTTCATTTATATCATCAACACTTCCAAGAGGAAGAAAAGGGATGTTTCAAACATTTATTCAATACTTAACGTAGCTAAGTATTTATCCATCAGGCTAATTTTAGCTTTTTATTTCTATCTTAGCTTACTACTTCAATTGTCTATTCTTACTTATAGGCAACTATAACTGTTTATTCATGCATTTTAGCTCACAATTACTTCTAGTTAGCCAACCCTTTCAGCCATAGCCATAATTTATCTGACTCTTTTAATTGTTTATAGCAATCCTTTTAGTCGACATTTTCAACAGTTTAACCATTATTAAACTACTATCAAACTCTTTCAACTGGTTATCCATTAGATATTGGTAGCTAACAATTACTTTTAGCTCACTGTTTCAGCCATTTGTTCATTATTTTTCGCTTCGTAGGCTAAATAAAAGAAACACCTCCCAAATGTAATACCGTTCGACACCCCTTCGAGCATACATGCTCCAAAATGATCAGTAAGTTGAATCGATAGCTGTTAAAAATGTTTCCAACAAAAAGTGAACATAACCTTAATAAAGGTAGAACCTATTGCAGGATGGTTGAATTAGCCTGCATTAATTTAGCTAGGTGGACCAAATACACTGGAAACTAAAGGAGTATTTTTCAAAATCAAAACATAATTTCTGATACTCCCCCAATCTTTCCACATGCCTATACTGGCAATAGAAGTAACCTTGGTTGGGAGTCACTAAACTAAAATATTTGATTGTAAACCACGGTGCGAGAAAATATGGGCAGTTGGACAAATGAATTGTTGGGACTATAAACTGGAAGGCCTATAATACATATGGATATGAAGTCATCTCAGTTTAAGATTGTTTTTTTTTAAATATCAAATAACTTTGATATGTATGCCTTATACATATAAAATAACTTTATATATCAAATAACTAAAAATAAAATAATAAATACTGACTTTGGTCTGACAGTAAGGAAAGCAACATTTTCAGCAGAGCTCATCAGCAGTAAATATTTCTGTTATATTTCAGTAACTCAGCCAGCACAGGCGAGATTGCTTACTGTCTGGGATAAGATATATAACTCTATGTAGGCCAGCTCCAGCCATCCGGGATTTGATTTCATCAGGGATTTTGATTCAATACTGAGTTTTTCGATAATGTGATAATATTCGATAATGTGTTCTGCGGGCTGAAATTTCATTTTAGCATCTCTACCTCATCCGCACCTCCAAAGAGTGAATATGCGCAGACTGGAATAGTTGGAATAACTGGAAGGATTAAAACCGTCAAAACCGTAATCAACAGCAGTCACAAGACAACAAAACAACAACTCCAACAACAACAGAACAGCAAAAACTTTCAGCTTGTATCACAATAAGGCCGATACATTTATACCAGAAAGAGAAAGTACAGCCCAGGCCTTTATTTCCCAAGATGCACCAACGGCAGGAATTGACAACTATTTATCATTTCCACCTTGAAAATGGTTTCGAAGGTGATCAGATGTTTATATGTGGAATGGAAATCAGCTTGAAAATTTGCTTTACATACTAAGTAACCCATCAGAGTAACCACTCTATCATGTCAACATTTACTATTGTCATATTGCGGTTGACTTCAGTACGACATAAAAGCAGACATGACGCTTACTGTGATATGGATCATTTTCTATGATAAAACATTACATGGTTACGATCACAAATCCACAGTGCATACCTCAAGACTCCAGAAGACAGACACACACACACACACACACTGTTGTAAATGTCTGTTTACTGTGCTGTAACAGCCTTGTGTAATAGCCTCTGGTTCTGTTTTTACTGTTCATAATGAGACGGCTCAGTGTACATCAGCTCGAAGCTGTGTGTGGAGGTAATTGGATGACACAGAAAATACACAAACACATGAACACACTCAAATCTAGTCACAAACACATCTACCAGGTGCATAAATGCACACAGCCACAGTGTGTTAGGTTGTGAGTGGAAATCAAATGCGTTAATGAGGGATGTGATGACCCAAAGCAAGTCTCAGTACACATATGCACACATGTACCCATGCACACATCTGTGTGTTTATAGCAGCACCCCACCCAGTCAGGGCCAAACACGGCTGCCTTTGCCCATCACCATGGCAACCCTTTCAACTCCCCTTGCACTGACATCACCTTTGCTGTGGACCTGTTTTATGTGACTGAATATACACAGTGGAGCGTTTATTTTCACTTGCAGCAAGAGAGATTCATGGTATACCAGTTTTAATAATCTCTATTCACACACACACACACACACACACACACACACACACACACACACACAAACACACACACACACACAAATAACTATAAATCTATATTTAATGGGATGGTATACTTCTTACTGGTTATAATCCCTTGGTTGTAGTTTTCCTGGTGCAGATTGTTTTTATAATATACAGTAAAGTACAGTCTACTACAGTAAAGTAGATTTCAGAGATGAAGCTATAGTTGTCTACTGTCATTAACATAGTGTATAGTTAACAGCGTGGAGCAGTACAGCTAATGATCTTCTAGGGTTGATACATAGATGATTTTATCATAGGTCATCACTTAACAGGTGATAAATGATGTTTTAACATGGAATATTATTACATTTGTGTAGTATTTACAGGTTTATAACTGTGTCTCAGCACTTAATTCACAGAATTCATCCAGAAAAAGAAAATGAGTGTCTGAAAATGCTAGTCTGCATTTAACTATGTCGATAGCATCTTCCCTCATATTTTCTTTCTAACCTTTTTTCCCTATAATTGACACGGGACACTGGGTAGGCACTGACAGGTTAGTTTCCTGACCTCACACTGTCTTCACTGGCTGATGGATAACCACTATCCTTACATAAGTTTCCTTTCTCCAATATTCCCACTGTTGGAAAAAAATGTTGAGAAAGCTGTTTTTACTCAACTCAACAACTTCTTGGATATAATTGAATTTTGTTCAGATTTCAGTCTGGCTTTAGACCACATCACAGCACTGAGATACTATATACTGTACTGCAATACTGATTTAGGTAAAACATTGGTTCTGGTTCTGCTTGATCTTTCAGTATTTATATACAGTACTTTTGATGATAAAATATTAGATACTAATGCAGACAGGTTAAGTTGTTGCCATTGGTGGCCATGAATCTACGTGGATCACTCGGAGAGATTTGGAGATTTGTGTTTCACCAGTCACAAGAAATAAATAAGCTTTTCCCCATCTCAAATAAATAGAAGGAATTGGAGGTAATGATTGAAGCAAACTCATTCATGCATTTCTTCAGCTTATCGAAAGCAGTTGTACAAATAAGGTTACCTTGCCTTTCTTTGCAGAACAAAGCTGTTTTGTTTTTTTTTTTAAGATAAACACAAGAAACTTGTGCTACAGAAAATGGACCAAACTCAGTGAATAGCTCCCTAAGCTTAACATCCTAAGTCCTATGATAACTATTAATTTAGCTATACAGACTAATGAGCAGCGATGACTAACATGTCTTTGGGGTCATCAGGTGGGAACATCCTTTCACCAGTGTTTTGTCAAACAAACAAACTCACCTAAACAGTCAAAGACACACTACAAACCAATTCAAAGCAATACAGACAAGCAATACAGGCCACCTCACCTGGACTAACCACATGGTCTCAAAGAGGCTCACACAGGCCACACCCCGCACTTAAAAACACAAAGAGTCTGTCTATCCTAAGTGCTCCCCCTGCTGGGCCCCCAGCTACCATTACTTCTTCTCATCCAAATCCACTGACTGGATCTTACTGCGTCATCTGACATGTCCTTTACTATTTTCCTCACACTCTGTCTACTTCCTCCTAACTCCCTCACCAAAGAGACAACAGACCTTGCTACAAATCCTCTACATCCTACTTCTACTGGACATATCCTAACTTTCCATCCTCGCTGCTCTGCTTCTGCCCCTAACTCTACATACCTGAGCTTTTTCCTTTCATATGTTTAGCATAAGAACACACGTCCCCCTCACTGCTGCCATTAAGAAAGAGATCTATTACATGTTTTTTAGCAAAATTAAAATTCCAAGTTTATCCTTCATCATTCTGATATTAACAAATAGGCAAAGTTCTTTGAATCTGCATATTATAAATATATTACTGAAAACAGCCGATTAGCTGTCAAGATCTCAGGTGGTGCTGTCTGTGCTCATACATGGAAGAAATTTAAAGTATGAAGAAGTATATAAAGGAAATTTAAGATCAGTCCAGGTGGCTCATTGAAAGTGCATGTTTGAATTAATCTTCAAAACCGTTTCCAAGCAAAGTAGCCAAAGCATAAATGTCTAGTTTGAAATATTACCCCGGAGATCTATTGCCGATTTCCCTCTCTCTCTCTTACACACACAAACATTAAACTCTGTAGTATGTCAGATATGGATGGTACATGACTTCATAAATGATTCACCCTTCGCTATTTACATATCAAACTCTGTAGTCCACCCCCACATGACGTGCACACGCACACATGTACACACACTGCAGCGTAAACGTGTTTCTGCGGCCATTAAAACCGGTTTCCTCTCTGACATCTGAGAGCTCCTCTTTGATCTCCAGACTGCTGACCTGTCACAGTAACTGCATCAATTAACATTTATTTTAAAAGGCAGGGTTCGTTCCACAGAGAGGCAGCAGCTTGTACAACTGTACATTTAAATATGGATTTCTTTTGTTGTAGTTGTAGTGACAAGCCCTACAAAATTTCTCCTTTGTTCCCACCAGGTTAAATTACTTGAGGTAATGACTCTGTTAACGACCCTGCAATTAATCTGATCTGAATTATCTTTCTATTCGTGAAAAAAAGTTAAAAATCAAAGTTTTGCAATTAACAACAGTCATCTAATTGTAATATTTGTTACTATGGAAGATTTTCAACTCCCTTTGCTGCTGGCCGAAACATGAAAAAACATGCAGGGCTAAAACCCTCCATATTGTGTGAATCTGCCATTGGAAACAAGCTAACACTAGCAGTAAGCCAGCCGTGTGTGTGTCTGTTCATGTGCATGTGTTGACATGTGTGTGTATGGTCTTTCAACTGCTTCAGCCCCCATCTACGATGTGATATTAACTGGTGCATTTTCTTTGATGAAAACCGCATCACTAACCCAGTAGCTTCTCAGACCTCCTGCATGATAACACACATGGCTACTATGAAATATGGAGACTAAGTGTAAATCAGCAACACAGAAATTTTATTCATTTATTTACCTTTTGAAATTTTACACTAAAAGAAAACTGAGAAGGTGCATGTGCCAAAAGAGAGATGCTGCTGGGAAAAAAAGGGGCCAAACAAAACAACAAAACACTTGTCACCTCTAAAAAAGGACTTGCTGTGCCACTGCGTGAGTATTTATTATTAATGTGGATCTGTAGGCCCCTCACAATGCTATGTAAGTGCTAAAACCTAATAGTGAAGTAACTTGAGATTCATTTATCTTCATTGTTTTTACTTTAAATTCATAATGATTAATTTTCTTGAGACAACTTTATATTTACCACAGAGTGATTGTTTTTATCTGCATCAGACTTTTGCCTGTCAACTTCTGATCCTATCTTCAAAATCAAACTACATTTTCCAAAAAAAAAAAAAAAGAAAAAAGATTGCGGCTTTTGCACTAAGACAGAGGACCCACTTGCTGAATGTAAGCATGTATGTAGACCCACAAGACACAGTCTCAGTGTTCATCTGCTGATATTTACAGCTAAACCAACATGCTTAGTGAAAATCAACACAACAGTCTGTTTGGCAGGGGAGAAGTCGCTTCAGGGGAAGACGGATAAGAAGGATGCGAAGAGGACTGCTCACATGAGACCTCAAAAACACACACACATACACACACAGAACATGTTCTTTTAATAGTTCCTTGGTGACAACTGCCTTTCACAAATGTCGATCTGAATGCGACGTGTTGCTTGCCAACACTTGCAAAAATAATGTTAAAAAAAAACATTAAAAAAAACAAAAATTTTAAGCTCATTGGGGGCTGACTTTTCATGTGCAGAAAGCTAATTAGACTCTCACATCTGTCGGGTAAATATAAAGTTACAGCTGTCATGTCCAGCTCTGCATCTATTTGGTTATGTCTTGTCACTGTATACACTTACACTGTTTTATTTTGATGTCACTAACTCGCCCTCTCGCTTCAGAATCACTTCCTGCCCTTGAATGTTTTCCTGCCACAGTGATTGTCTGCGCTTTGTGTGTAACCACAGTTCAGTCTTCTGACCTCGCCTCAGCCTTCTCCCTCTAGATCAGTCTGCCTTGTATGTATTGCTGTCCTGTCCTGACAGTTGTTAAGTACAGTGATTATGATTTGTGGAAGCCTTCGCCTGAGTTAAGATTTTGAGTCCTTACCTTGTGGTGTTCAGTGCATGACAACAGCCAACAGCGGGTTAGCTTAGCATTAAGACAGGGGGAAGAAGCTAGCTTGGCTCTGTCCATAGGTTAAAAACACACCTATCAGTGCCTCTAAAGCTCAGCAATGAACACCTATAGCTTGTTTACTTAATTCATACAAAAACATAAATTTGCCTTTTTACGTGGGGTTATCTGTCAAACTATTTCTTGATAGTCTCTAATTGTTACCTGGCAACTACTCAGAGCCAAGAAATGGTCCCAAAAGTTTATGTTTTTACAGTAAGAAATGATTGGTTGGTTGGATTTTGTTATCTTCTGACAGCTACAGGCTATAGCTGCTTACCCTTTTCCAGCCTTTGTGCTGAGAGAAGCAAAGCAGTTGCTCGTTGTAGCCTGATATTGAACAGACAAATGTTAGAGTGGTATCAATCTTCTCATTTTATCCTCCACCAAAAAAAGAATAATCATATTTCCCAAATGCAAACGATTCCTTTAAGGGAATGTTTAAACGTGCAATTTTTGTGTTCATCTGAACGATGAAGATTGTTTAAAATAACGTGTCATAAAGGGGTCATTGTCTCGCAAATTTAAAAATAAAATGTTTAATTTCATTGGGACTTTAAGTAATCAAAGGGAAACTGCTTTCCTTTGGCCTCAACAATCTTCCTTTGTTTTCATAATCACTTCCTGCCTCCTCTTTCCTTAACCCAGATAACTGTTCACTGTGTCAGGAAAACACCTTTTTCTCACTGTCTGTGTGTTTGCAAGCGTGTGTGATATAAGCTTTGATTTGCTGTTTTTTTTATAGTCCTCTGAGGCCCACTGTCACTGCTCTGTTCTAATCCTATAACAAGACCTCTGGGACACTGAAACACACACATACAGTATATACAAAAAGACATACACAGTGGGAGATAAAAAGAAATCTTTCAGGCCTCTGAAAAGCCAATAACAGCTTTTGCAATGAAGGAAAAGGTAGTAAAGTCGAAGTGATCAACGTAACAGCATTACATAGGCCATGCGAGCAGGGTATGCTTCCATCTCCAAGGGTGCTGTCGTGCGTTGCCTTTTCTGCCACAACACAACCGAATTGTTCTGCGACCTGCACGATTTCTGTGCAGCGCTGCAGACAACACTGGAGACGCTCATAACACTTCATCATGCTAACCAGCCAGTTGCGGAAACCTCACTCCCCACGTTTCCTTGTTAATGAAAGGCTTAGATGATAAACAAATGATACCAGCTGCTGAGAACGGTGATATCACCATGCTCATGACTGACACTGCAGCCTCTGATTATACAGTATTTAGCATACTGAACTCTGCAGACCCGACACACACACCTTTCAATATGCTTTGACTATAATGTTACAGTTGTCAGTAGTGATTAGGGAGCGATACAGCTGCTCAACTGCGACGTGTTTCGCAGTTTTTAAAACTGCATTATCCATATACTGTCATATATGCTGCTAAACCAAAATGAACTCCATGATGTTGTTTGAAATCTTTACATTCTTTTACTGCAGTCATCATTAAGATTATCATGTGACACTAAACCATGCTATCATAGTTCAACTAGGAAAATTTCAATACGGAACCATTATCATAAGAGTGTCTGATACCTGGCATAATAAAAGGCCAGCACTGGTATGAGACTTAAACAGTATTTGAGCCTGACTGTGCTTATTTTTTTCCAAATCATGTCCAGTCAATTAAATTTACCACGGGTGAACTCTAATCAAGGAGCAGAAACATCTCAAAGATGATCAGGAGATATAGGAGACTCTTGAGTTAAATTTCAAGTGCCATAACAACATAAGAAAATGTGGAAAAATGCTAATGCTAGTTAAAGTTTACAAACCTTACACAGATCATTATTATACTACGTTTTAGCTGATCAAAAAGAAGCACTGTAAAGGTTTCATTACTAAGTAAAACACTGTACCTCACCAGAATTAAATGGAAATTGCGTCATCTTGTAATTACAACTTGTGGAGACAGCGACTGCTGTTCAGCAACATTTAAAACATCATGTTACCACGGCACAGCCCTGGTTTTAGATTGTTTACCATACACACTTTCCTATTAAAGAGCCGCTTAACACCCCATTTTAGCTTGAACCCCCCCCCCTTAATAAATTCATAAAATTCATCTGAACACACACACACACACACACACACACACACACACACACACACACACACCACACACACAGTAATACATCCTCAGCTGCTCTGTCAGCCTGGTTGAGAGAGCAGGTTGTCTAATTGACTGACTTGATTGGTCTCGTATGTGTCTGCTCACCCAGACAACCTCATTTATCACTACGGTGACAGAAAAAAAGGAGGAGGGATGAGATGATGTGAGAAGCAGATACAGTACGGTTTCTTAAACACTCTCATCTCACAAAGTGACGTAGAGAGGTTATGTTATTCAATCTGACAGTGGGACAAAGCGAAGAAGGGACACAGGAAGGTAAAAAGTGAAGGAGGGTAAGAAGGAGGCAGGTAGGCAATCAGGGAGGGAACGGCCGTCAATTCAGCCTCAAAAAATGAGAAAGAAAGTAGAAAGAAAAAGAAAGATGGGGATGACTGTGCAAGAAAATGTAGAGAAAACCAAAGACCATCTTGCGATGGGATCGCACCAGCCACAACGCCTACCAACATGTTGACATTCAAAACCCCAAGTACTCAGTAGATATTACTACATTATTACATGAGTACTCTCGGGTCGGACCACACCCATCTTTGATCTCACCTGTATAGTTTCTGTCCACAGACAGACTGTGGTAGTTCCCACTACAGTAGGTGTCTCGAGGACAACACTGACCACACACACACACACACACACACACACACACACACACACATGCACACACACACCCACACACACACACACACACAGGCTGAAAACAATACCAGGCCTGCTGTCGCAGCTAGTAATGAGGATAGAGAGATTGTAGAAAAGAGGAGGAAAGAAAAGAGCAAGATTTCAATTAGCCTATTTCAACGCGTGCTGCTCGCTGCCTGTGCTGGTGTTTGCTGATTGACAGCTCGTGAAGAGTGTTCTGCCACATGGGCCTCACCCACTCACCCACTCTCTCTCTACCACACACACAGACACACACACACAGACACACACAGACACACACACACAGACACACACACACACACACACACACCCACACACACATTTTGCACATTGATTTTCATACATTGATTAATGAGAACTAATGGAATGAAACCAAGAGCATAGGTGCTTCTGACACTGCGCACACACACACACAGACAGACACACACACACACACACACACACACACACACACACACACACACACACACACTTATCCTGGGCTGCTCTCCTTTCTTTCCCAGTAACAGCTGCTGACAGAACATCTCGATCTCAACCACCAACATTTCCCTTTGTTTCCTGTCTTTTGTTTACCCCCTCTACCTCTTTTTCTCTCCTCCTTTCCTGCTGCCTCTTCTATTTCCCATCTTCCACCTACTCTCTTCTTCTTCTTCTTCCTTCCTTCCTATCAATTTATCTCATCTCTTATCTCTCTCTTCCTCCACCTCCTCCTCTCCTGATATCTTCCAGTTCACCTCCTCTCACTGCTCTTCTTTTCCTCCTCAGCCTCCCACTTCCTCCAGACCTCTTTACCTCTGTTTCTACCCCTCCATCCCCCTCACTTTGTCATTTTGCTCGCTACTCTTGCCATTTATCTTCCATTCAGTCACCTCCCACGCTCCTATCAAAATCTCCTCCTCCTCGTTTTCAAAATTCAATCCTAGCCAAGTGTTTTTGACAAGATTTGATGTGTCATATCCACAAAAAACTGCTCAGAAATTGCACAGTTCCATTAGATTTTAAGCAGTTTTTGGAAAACAATGAAATAATGCAAATATAGCAATGATATTGGTTTCTGCAGTGACATTATTGGTGTGATTGGCTAATGACTAAATGCTTCAAAGTGACTTTGAGTTTCTAATGTGTCTCAGAAACAGATTTCTCCAGTGAGAAAAACATCAATCGTGGTTGTGTGGATTAATGGTGCTCAAAAACAAATAAATTCTACAAAATGAGGGTTCAGTGGCTTCACGCCAACAGAACAGTGTCCCCAGTTTAAAACAAGAAGTACAGTTGAACTTTAGGGAGCTGGGACTGAGTAGTAAATCTTCAGCATAAACAGACTGAAAGCAGCGACACAAAGATCTACGTTTCACGACGCCTTAGAGCCCAACTGGAGCAGGTGATCAATTCAAATGGCTGTTTGAAATTCATAGAGTTAATGGAATAGATTATTCGTGGCTTTCTTAAATCTTAAATCACATTTTACGTCCACTTTCAAGACCTTCACTTGGAGAGGATCTCTCATTTTCCTCTGTTTATTCTCTCGTAATTGTCACTGTGGTTTTACTGCCTCTTTTCTCCCTCTCTCTGTTTCTGTGTCTCTTGTCAAATTACTTCACTTGTCTTCTGATTTTCTTTTTTGCGTCGCTCTCCCTTCCTCTTTTCCTTTTTTCCCTTTATCTCTCAAAACACACATTCTTATACACACACCCGTGTGAGGGGAAACCCCAGGACTGTTCCACCATCTGTAACTGTTCAGCAATACTGCAGTGTAGTGAACACACACACACACACACACACACACACACACACACACACACACACACACACACACACACAGAAAGCTGACTGTATAGTGCTGCTGCAAATACAATAGCAAAAATACTGTTGGAAGTAACAGCAGACGTTGGTGACATCATTTGACTCCTGCATACGCCTTGTCATCCACACACACACACACACACGTACACACACAGGCACACACACACACACACACCTGCTCCCTACTGTCAACATTTCTCACCAACACACACCCTTCTGCATGTTTGTGTTTGTGTTTATATGTGAGCAGAAACATAATTACAAAAGCTAGCTAGCAACACAAACGCACAAGGGCACATAGACACACACACACACACACACACACACACACACACACACACACACACACACACACACAGATAGTGTAGCATGTGATCAATACCTATTGATCTGCCACCTTTGGCTTGTCTTGGCAGCGCTTCATGTTAGACATAAAAATGTCCACACCCACCAGGATTGAGACATATGGCACACACATGCACAAGGGCACATAGACACACACACACACACACACACACACACAAAGATTCAAGCACAAACACTCCTATAAGCTCACACACAATATTAAAATTTTATATCTATATTATGAATGCCTTGAAACAAAACACAATAAAACAGACGTTGCATGCAAGGAATAAAAACTTGGATCACTGTGGTTATACTAATTCACTAAAACATGCAATCACACACACACACACACACACACACACACACACACACACACACACACACACACACACTCCTCCATTGCCTCACCTCTGTAGCACATAGTTAGCCACAGCAGCTCCAGCACCTGACCCCCAAACTCACACACGTCCAATCCCAGCATGGTGCCTCTCCGTGCGGCTGCACTCTGTGCGACGGCTGGCAGAAGGAGAACCAGAGAACCGGGGAACCTCCACAGGTAGCAACAAAGTAGCAGAACAGGGCTGAATGAAACACAAGAGCATCCACAAAAGTGTTGGATTGGAAAGAACGGGGGTCAGGCGAGCATCTCCACCCCGGAGGAAAATACCAAAAATGTAGTTGGAGGGGTAGAGGGGGGAAGAGGACTGGTGTGAGAGAGACAGAGGCGGAGAGGCAGGGAGGGTATCCTTGGGTGTGGGTGTGGATGAGATGGTGATGTGTGTGAGTTAGAGAGAGAGAGAGAGAGAGAGAGAGAGAGGATGGTGGGAGGGAGTGAGGTAGGGTGAGGAAGAGGCAGCAGACACCAGTAGCAGCCGGCTTTCTGCACTTCTTCTTCGTCTCTTTTTGTGAAGTACAGCTCAGCGATAAAGAAGGGAGAAATCTAAAGGCTAAAATGCTAACTGTCAGCTGTTTTTTTCGCATGCGGCGGGGATGCTGGAAGCTAACGGTGGCGGGCAGACGCTGGTTTAGCCGGTAGAGCTGCAGCGTGTGTGTGTGTGTGTGTGTGTGTGTGTGTGTGTGTGGGACTCAGACGCTGGCTATCGATTCGCAGACGAGCAGTGAACCCCTCCCCTGCACCCCCCCTTTGC